>NC_084549.2:18977500-19027500 GCF_033978685.3 Nerophis lumbriciformis | reverse complement strand
TGAGGTTAGCTCGAGGGTCGACAACCCGCGGCTCGAGAGCCACATGCGGCTCCTGAGCGGCGCCCTGGTGGCTCCATGGAGCTTTTCAAAAATGTATGGAAATGGAAAAAAAATGGGGTGAAAACTACATTTTTTGTCGTAATATGTTCAGTTCAGTTTCAGTATGGTTCCAGTAGGAGGACAAACATGACACAAACCTTCCTAATGGTTAAAATGCCCACTGTTTAATATGTTTGTGTTTATGCTTCACTGATGAGTATTTGGCGAGCGCCATTTTGTCCAACTAATTTCAGCGGCCCTTGAACTCACCATAGTGTGGACCGTGACTCAACAGTTTGTTTACATGTATAACTTTCTCTGACGCTGCCACAGAAAGACATGTTTTATGCCACTCCTTCTTTGTCTCATTTTGTCCACCAAACGTTTTAAACTGTGCATGAATGCACAAAGGTGAGCTTTGTTGATATTATTGACTTGTTGGAGTGCTAATCGGGCATATTTGGTCACTGCATGACTGCAAGCTAATCAATGCTAACATGCTATTTAGACTAGCTGTATGTACATATTGCATCATTATGCCTCGTTTGTAGGTATATTTGAGCTCATTTAATTTCCTTTACTTATGTCCTGTGTATTTAGTTTATTTTTCCATGTTTCATGACACATTATCTGTATGTAATATTGGCTTCATTTCTGATAGTTGTTTGTGTGCCATGTTGTTCCAGACCTCAGCAAACTTAGGCCAGCTTGCCAAAGATTGTAATAAATCCGTTAGTAGAAAACAGCGTGCCGTTTCCTTTAACTTGGACAAACACAACTATACCTTTGGCCATTCTAAGACAGTCATTTCCAGGAGTTATCTCACCCTCAGAAGTTGGAAGTTGTACTAATGTTTTCCAATGTTGTAAAAATGTGTGGAATAAATATCACATTTCAACCTTTCTGTCAACGAAGATTTGCTTCAGCCTGCAACACATAGTCATTTTGATAGTAGGCTATTATAGCTAGTTAGCCACTTACATCATGTGTTTCCTTCATTATAAGACTTATATAAGTCTTTTAATTTTTGCGGCTCAGACAGATGACTTTTTTGTATTTTTGGTCCAATATGGCTCTTTCAACATTTTGGGTTGCCAACCCCTGGGTTAGCTGTTGTGAAATGGGGTTACAAATCAGAAATGCCACTCATATGACTGACGTGATAGCATAGCCCAGCATCGGTCTCTCTTGTTAAAGCTCACACTGCTTCCATTGACGGGCTTCGGGGTTGTTTGGATTTCATAATATGTGTTGGAGACACAGACGTTGACATTCACATAATGCCAAGGATGTGTTCAATGAGGAGGGATCTGCTTCACTTACTTTTTTGTCAGTTTGTGTATCTCACGCTCTTCTTCCTCTTTTAGCTTCTCCACAAAGCTGTCCAAAACTGGAATCTCAAACTTGATGTACTGGGCAACCTGAGGGAGGAAAAACATAAAACCAATGGATGGCCTTTGGATCAAAAAATAAAAAAGAGAAAAGCTACACATATTCGTACAGGAATAAACTCATTCAAATAATGTACAGTATACAGGGTCTGGTCTACTAAGATCCAAATAGCATGTGCTAAATAGCGTGTGCAAACTATAAAATAATGTGTACTATTGCAGGTGATCGACTAAGACTGCGTGAACAATTGATAAAAAGTAGAGATGTCCAATAATGGCTTTTTTGCCGATATCCGATATTCCGATATTGTCCAACTCTTAATTACCGATTCCGATATCAACCGAAACCGATATATACAGTCGTGGAATTAACATATTATTATGCCTAATTTTGTTGTGACGCCCCACTGGATGCATTAAACAATCTAACAAGGTTTTCCAAAATAAATCAACTCAAGTTATGGAAAAAAATGCCAACATTGCACTGCCATATTTATTATTGAAGACACAAAGTGCATTATTTTTTTTAACATGCCTCAAAACAGCAGCTTGGAATTTGGGACATGCTCTGCCTGAGAGAGCATGAGGAGATTGAGGTGGGCGGGGTTGAGTTGAGTTGGGGTGTATATTGTAGTGTCCCGGAAGAGTTAGTGCTGCAAGGGGTTCTGGGTATTTGTTCTGTTGTGTTTATGTTGTGTTACGGTGCGGATGTTCTCCCGAAATGTGTTTGTCATTCTTGTTTGGTGTGGGTTCACAGTGTGGCGCATATTTGTAACAGTGTTAAAGTTGTTTATACGGCCACCCTCAGTGTGACCTGTATGGCTGTTGAGCAAGTATGCCTTGCATTCACTTGTGTGTGTGTGAAAAGCCGTAGATATTATGTGACTGGGCCGGCACGCAAAGGCAGTGCCTTTAAGGTTTATTGGCGCTCTGTACTTCTCCCTACGTCCGTGTACACAGCGGCGTTTTAAAAAGTCATAAATTTTACTTTTTGAAAACGATACCGATAATTTTTTTAAATCGATACCGATAATTTACAATATTACATTTTAAAGCATTTATCGGCCGATAATATCGGCAGTCCGATATTATCGGACATCTCTAATAAAAAGTGCATAAGTGGTGCAGACCACCCTATTCAAATGAGGTTTTAGTGTGTATACCATGGAGACGTTCTTTTCCCTCCACATTTATGACAACGTATGGTCCAACCTGTGGCGTTTCATCATATTGTTGACATCCATCCATTTTCTACCGCTTGTCTCTTTCAGGGTTGCGGGGGGACTGGAGCCTATCCCAGCCGGAATGCAGGGCACACCCTGGACAAGACGCCACCTCATCGCAGGGTGTTGTTGACAACACACAAAAATAATATGTACCACCTTCCTTTAGCTATATTGAAGCGCTATCTAGACAACATTGCCTATTTTTAAAACGCTGAAGGTGTGCTCTGGGAGCCTCTGGTGCATCTGAAATGATCTAGTTGCAAGAAAATGCATATTGCAAGACAATATATGTTATAATGATATACAGGTAAAAGCCAGTAAATTAGAATATTTTGAAAAACTTGATTTATTTCAGTAATTGCATTCAAAAGGTGTAACTTGTACATTATATGTATTCATTGCACACAGACTGATGCATTCAAATGTTTATTTCATTTAATTTTGATGATTTGAAATGGCAACAAATGAAAATCCAAAATTCCGTGTGTCACAAAATTAGAATATTACTTAAGGCTAATACAAAAAAGGGATTTTTAGTAATGTTGGCCAACTGAAAAGTATGAAAATGAAAAATATGAGCATGTACAATACTCAATACTTGGTTGGAGCTCCTTTTGCCTCAATTACTGCATTAATGCGGCGTGGCATGGAGTCGATGAGTTTCTGGCACTGCTCAGGTGTTATGAGAGCCCAGGTTGCTCTGATAGTGGCCTTCAACTCTTCTGCGTTTTTGGGTCTGGCATTCTGCATCTTCCTTTTCACAATACCCCACAGATTTTCTATGGGGCTAAGGTCAGGGGAGTTGGCGGGCCAATTTAGAACAGAAATACCATGGTCCGTAAACCAGGCACGGGTAGATTTTGCGCTGTGTGCAGGCGCCAAGTCCTGTTGGAACTTGAAATCTCCATCTCCATAGAGCAGGTCAGCAGCAGGAAGCATGAAGTGCTCTAAAACTTGCTGGTAGACGGCTGCGTTGACCCTGGATCTCAGGAAACAGAGTGGACCGACACCAGCAGATGACATGGCACCCCAAACCATCACTGATGGTGGAAACTTTACACTAGACTTCAGGCAACGTGGATCCTGTGCCTCTCCTGTCTTCCTCCAGACTCTGGGACCTCGATTTCCAAAGGAAATGCAAAATTTGCATGGTTGGGTGATGGTTTGGGGTGCCATGTCATCTGCTGGTGTCGGTTGGCTATATGTTTGTTGTGGATTACATGATTATTCCTAAGAGGGTTTTGTTTGTGTTAAAATTTAAGATTTCAATGTTCAATTAATTCACAGGTATACAAAATGTAAATACTAGATGCTGCTCTTTTATCCTGCACTACAACGAGCTAATGCAACACAATTTCGTTATCATCTGTACTGCAAAGTTCAAATTTGAATGACAATAAAGAAAGTCTAAGTCCAAGTCTAAGAAGTCTAATACACTGGCAGTTATTCGACAATACCCTACAGCCAAACGGCATAAAAACGTTTTGTATTCAGTTTTACTTTCTTTGCACAAATCAGCCATTCAGCCCTAAACAAAAATACCAACCATTTTATGCTTTTTTTATATGGTAACCCTTTGAAAGACTTTTGATCAAATAGAGTCATAGTTGTCATTAAGTAACCACAACTCCAATATTCAAACGGTTAAACATATCTAAATTTAATGAATTGGTAGAGTATAATAGCCTGAAAATCATAAACAAAGCCCATACCTGTCATGTCTGTGTGATCATGTTTTGTTTTAGTAATGTTCGGTTTAAATTTTGGACTTTTTGTGCACTTTTGTTTTGTTTTGTCACCATAGCAACCATTAGTTTCACCTGTCACGTCACGCACCTGTTCCACGTTTGGACTCATTGTGCACTCTTGTCACCATAGCAACCATTAGTTTTCACCTGTCACGTCACGCACCTGTTTCACGTTTCGAGTCACGCACCTGCTTTCACTAATCATGTCCATAGTATTTAAGTTCATTCATTTTCTGTTGTTGGTTCTGACGACATCACCACATTTATGCTCCTGCACACTCTCCACACCCTGATGACCCTTGCTACTCTTTTTTTCATGCCGGTTCCATGCCAAGTAAGTTTTTGTTTGTTAAGCCACAGTTAGTGTTTTGTTTAATTGTTCATAGTTTCTGCCAATGTGCAAGTTTTGTGTTTAAAGTCTAGTTTTATTCTCCGCCACTGTGCGCGCCTTTTGTTTATTCCTTTTTTGATAGTTTAAAATAAATAATGTCTTCACCTTCACGCCATGTCTGGTCCAAATGCTCATTTGCACCTCGGGAGAACAAACCACGTCAAAGTCCAAGTCCTGACAGATGTCGTCAGCAAAAAAGTTTTACCGCAGATGACATCACGCCGCCGCCTTGTCATGACGTCACCCCACCCACTGGTGATGACGTCAGAGACCAAGATTTTTTTTTTAAATTCTGTTAACTTTGTCTATCAGCCACCACCAAAGGACTTTTTTGCCAGAATCAGACACTTTCAGAACATTTTTTCACAGACCCGCTCACTGGGACAGTCCTTGCCCCCCAAGACTCAAGCCCCGCCCCCGTCACAAAATGTTTCTTTTTTTCCGCCCACACAACACCAGGTGGGGGAAAAAGAAATATTTTTTGGACAATTTAGTGGGGAGGATTCTGCCCCCCTCCTGACCTCCCTCCACCCACCCCTAAAAACTGTTCCAGACCGCGGGGAGCGCGTCTGGTATCCGCTCCTTGAGGGGGGGGCTAGGGCTGGGAACTGTACAGGTGGGGTGACTCAGCTTCGCCATGCCAAGCCGCAACCCCCAGCTAGACCACCTCCACCTGCACCAGTAGCTCCACGACGCCAAGCTCCGGTACCAGCTCCACGACGCCAAGCTCCGGTACCAGCTCCACGACGCCAAGCTCCGGTACCAGCTCCACGACGCCAAGCTCCGGTACCAACTCAACAAGTCCAAGACCAAGACCCTCCACGCCAAGCCCAAGACCAAGACCCTCCATGCAAAGACCCTCCACGCCAAGTGCCGCCAGTCGCAGCTCCACGACGCCAAGTGCCGCCGGTCGCAGCTCCACGACGCCAAGTGCCGCCGGTCGCAGCTCCACGACGCCAAGTGCCGCCGGTCGCAGCTCCACGACGCCAAGTGCCGCCGGTCGCAGCTCCACGACGCCAAGTGCCGCCGGTCGCAGCTTCACAACGCCAAGACCCGCCATGCCAAGACCTAGACCAAGACCCGCCATGTCAAGACCAAGACCCGCCATGTCAAGACCAAGACCCGCCATGCCAAGACCTAGACCAAGACCAAGACCCGCCATGCCAAGACCAAGACCCGCCATGCCAAGACCAAGACCCGCCATGCCAAGACCAAGACCCGCCATGCCAAGACCAAGACCCGCCATGCCAAGACCAAGACCTGCCATGCCAAGACCAAGACCCACGCCAAGACCCACGCCGAGCTTCGTCGCCTGACGCGCCACGCCGAGCTTCGTCGCCTGACGCGCCACGCCGAGCTTCGTCGCCTGACGCGCCACGCCGAGCTTCGCCGCCTGACTCACCACGCCAAGCCACACCTGCCACGATGACGACGCGCCTGCCTCCTCGTCGGCCACGGATATGGCCGCTACCTGGTCGCCCGCCACGCCAAGTGCGCCCACCTCCCAGTCGGCCACGAATGTGGCCATTCCCTGGGCGCCCGCCTCGCCTGCTGCAGCGGCGTTCCACTCGCCGCCGCCACCTAACTCTGCCCCGGTGGATACGGGGACACGTGGCCTGGCGACCCACCGCCATGTCCCCCTCCCGCCCTCCCATGACTCTTGTTGATATTTTCTGTTTTTGGACATCTGGGATCTGTCCGTAAGGGGGGGATTCTGTCATGTCTGTGTGATCATGTTTTGTTTTAGTAATGTTCGGTTTAAATTTTGGACTTTTTGTGCACTTTTGTTTTGTTTTGTCACCATAGCAACCATTAGTTTCACCTGTCACGTCACGCACCTGTTCCACGTTTGGACTCATTGTGCACTCTTGTCACCATAGCAACCATTAGTTTTCACCTGTCACGTCACGCACCTGTTTCACGTTTCGAGTCACGCACCTGCTTTCACTAATCATGTCCATAGTATTTAAGTTCATTCATTTTCTGTTGTTGGTTCTGACGACATCACCACATTTATGCTCCTGCACACTCTCCACACCCTGATGACCCCTGCTACTCTTTTTTTCATGCCGGTTCCATGCCAAGTAAGTTTTTGTTTGTTAAGCCACAGTTAGTGTTTTGTTTAATTGTTCATAGTTTCTGCCAATGTGCAAGTTTTGTGTTTAAAGTCTAGTTTTATTCTCCGCCACTGTGCGCGCCTTTTGTTTATTCCTTTTTTGATAGTTTAAAATAAATAATGTCTTCACCTTCACGCCATGTCTGGTCCAAATGCTCATTTGCACCACGGGAGAACAAACCACGTCCAAGTCCTGACAATACCCAAATTCTTCCGTACAACATTCAACACAGACTTGTTAAAAGAGAAAGTAATTATTATCCAAAAGAAACGGAGATCTTTACTAAATCGAGATTCAGAACAGGTATAAAGGAAATAGGTATTTTAATCAAAGGTGTTAGTACCGGTATATGGAACTATCTTGACAGTGAAATAAAATTTAAGTAAACTACTGTATTAAAAATAGGTAAAAATCATAATGATAAAAATATATGACTTGGAGTTAATTATTGTTTCCATGTTTAGGTTTTGTATTGTATGTTATGAAATATGTATGTTATATATATGTATACCATATATTACCAAATAAACGCCCTTGGGCAAATGACCGTCCATGTCCTAATAGCCGTCCGGGGTCTGACCCCATTTTGTGAATTAACCGCCTCTTCCTAATAACCGCCTATGTCCAAATAGCCGCCCATGGGCTGTTATTTGCATAATTTAGATTAAAATCATATTGATTTCATTATAAGCCAAAAGGAAAAACAAAGGTGCAGTAATTCTGGTAATTACGGTAACAGCATACACGTGGAGTCCAGAGAGTTACATGACAATCAAAGGCTTAACGAAATCTGTGCCGTGATGGCTTACGTTACGTGGGGATTCCGGGTAATCAACATATTGCAATGGGTCACCGCATATAGCGTAACACACACTCAACGACAACAACAAACCCACGAGGAAAAGTTTCAACATGGAAAGCAACAGTAGCAGTGAGTTAAATGAACAGGATACCGGTACACCACAACTGATGGACGGGAATACTTTAAGGGGGAAGAAGAACATAACGTTTGACTTAAAGTTCAAGCTAGCGGTTGTGAAGTGTGCGCAGCAGAATTCTGGTTTGGCAGCGGCCAGGCAGTTTAACGTTGACCCAAATCGTGTACGAGAATGGAAACAAAAAAAGGGAGAACTACTATCTCAGTCGACAATCGATGGAAAACGGGCTCGCTTATCTGGTGGAGGTAGGAAGAAAGTGAGAGACGAGCTTGATGTATATTTACAATAGCTTTTACATTTAAAGTTTTTTGTACGAAAAAAAATACTGGACAGTAACCATTGTAACCAAATAATGGCCTGGTGCAGGCTGGTGCAAAAATAAAAAAAAGCCTTGTGCAAATAACCGCCTGCTTCTTTTAAACGCCTGACTCCAAAATCGATTTTGTGGAATAAACGCTCGGGCTACTATTTGGTAATATACCATATACCGGTATGTATATATAGTCTTCTGAATTAAACAACAAATGTTGTAACTGTATAAATAGGGGGGAAATATTATAAGTTGTACTTCTTTATGCTCCTTTTTGTTCATTATTTATTTTAAATGTTATGTTGATTGTTTTTTTGTTTGACCTTAAAGGAATGACATAAAACAAACAAAAGCATGTATTTGCACAGCATGAGGTATTTCACTAATTCAAACATGTGACATTATCTGATTCAAATGTGTGACGGGGCTCGTTCTCCCAGGAATGCGGACGGTAGTGATGGGTCCGGCAACACCGATGCATCGGCGCATGCGTCGAGCTCGTAGAGCAAAACCCTGTGTCGGTGCACGTACCGCTTTTAGAAAGTCACGTGACCGATCATGAGCTGTTTCGGTCACGTGACCGATACGCAAACTGTGTCGCACTGACGCCTCCTCTGTGCCCTGTGAGCGGGTCTTTTCTGCAGCCGGAGAAATAATAACTAAGAAGAGAAATCGTCTAAAATTTAATACGTTGGAAAAACTGTTTTTTTTTTAATAAAAATGTGTAAAAAAATAAAAAATAAAAATAAAAATTCCCAGTCCACAAACAACCTCATTCACAACACGTCCTCTTAGATTTCCATGTTATGATACATGTTCACATTATTTATTGACTGTATCTAAAAAAGATAAAAATATATTTTTATGTAAATGAAGATATTAAATAATCCTAAATAGAATGACTTGGTTTATATTATTGTATATATCGCGTCATAAAATCAGTGTCAGTTGAGTTAGTCCATAGATTGCCTGTATGGATTTTTAATGTCCAGCAGATGTCAGTATTTAGTGACACAGTATCGACACAGTATCAATACAGTTTTGCAATGTGTCAAAACGCTTCATGACGCCTCATCAACCCATCACTAGCAGACGGGCTTCAGACACAGTGTGCAGGTAAGAAAATGATTTATT
The DNA here is from genome assembly GCF_033978685.3 of Nerophis lumbriciformis. Lineage (NCBI taxonomy): Eukaryota > Metazoa > Chordata > Actinopteri > Syngnathiformes > Syngnathidae > Nerophis > Nerophis lumbriciformis. Next base: position 19,018,206 of record NC_084549.2, on the reverse strand, counting down.
TAAGGAATAAATCAGAAGGAACAAAGAAAAACGTGCTCATAGCACTTAAGGCAAAAAACTAAATGGGCTAGCGTGGGAGCTAGCAAGTAAACAGAGCCTAGCGTGGAAGCTAGCAGGTACAGAGCAAGTAACAAAAGTCGTCATCTGTTGCAAATAGCAAATTAGGAAGCCAGCCCGAGTGAGGCCAGGGCAAAGACTAAATAGCCCTCTGATTAGTGCCCGGACAACAGGTGAGCATCCCGAACACTAACCAGAGGCAGGTGTGTGCAATATGCAGTCATGGCAACAGAAACAAACAAACTCAAGAGGTGCTGAAAACACAAGTGACTTGAAAACGTAAACAGAATACGAGCCGGGCATCGGATCATAACAAAATGCCTTCAAAAGGGTCAACATTTAAAACAAACATTATATGTTTAATATTTTTGTTCAAAACTGAAGTTTATTGATACATTTTCGAAAAAAATAAAATTATTTTTACACCTTTCAAAAACGTATAGACTTTTATGTCCTGTGTGGCTTTGATTAATGACTAATTGACCAATGATTAATTGACTAATTGTTGTAGAAATTGTAATAAGTTATGGACCTATCGATGAAATACTGAATGCAGTAGCATCTTCTCAGTAGCTTTTTAAGCTTAAATGGCGCCCTATGCAAGACCCCCACCCCGTCTCCCAGAAAATTGTGAGCAGCTTTGCAGATAATGATTTTATCTGTGCTTCGTAGACAAACACCTTTTTAGATGCCCTGTGGTTGTTACTAAACAGCAAGGAATCTCACACGCAGTCCATTTTATTGCATAACCGGAGTCTTCTTTGTGTGTTCATGTGGATGAAATCAAACATAAACTACATAATCCCTCCGAGAGGATCTACTTTTCCCCTGTGCTTTCACAACAAAGCAACACAGCTATAGTCAGAGGGTTTTAACCTGATATTCAGTCCATTGTGTGTCTGTGCTCATTTCAAAAGGTGTCAGTCGTGGGCATCCAGATGACACCGTGATGAAAACAAGACTATGACTTACATCGTACGTGACTTCCTCTCCTAGGTCGGCCTCCATGATGAAGATCTTCGAGATCTTCTCACAAGGCCCATGAAGCACACGAGTCACCAGTGGGTACTCGCCATCCCTCAAGTGGGTACGCTCTAAAATCAATAATAAAACCAATAAATTGGTCAATCATTAACTAATCCACTGAAGAAAATCAGTTTTTTTTTTTACGAGCACACAAGGAAACCCACAAAAAGATTAAAATCACAACTTACCACCAGACTCATGAACCATATATAGAACAAACTCCTCTGATTTATTTTCCACCTAAAATGACACAAATATTACAATTTTAATTGTATGGACAGTATATACGTGTCTTTAACATTTATATAACTTTTCCTAAACTTCCACATGGTCTCCTGACAAGCATTTCTAAGAAAAACACAGCAGTGTCCTTGAATGACTACAATAAGCTCTTTAAATACCAAAGACTATAACAATGGGACCCATTAGCCCCCTGCTTGGCACTCAGCATCAAGGGTTGGAATTGGGGGTTAAATCACCAAAAATGATTCCCGGGCACGGCCACTGCTGCCCACTGCTCCCCTCACCTCCCAGGGGGGGATCAAGGGTGATGGGTCAAATGCAGAGGATAATTTCGCCACCTAGTGTGTGTGTGACAATCATTGGCACTTTAACTTTTTTAACTTTATTTTGAAGTTATATCATATACATACAGTATGATGTACGCCCTTAAAATAAACTTTAGGTTGGGGGCTTAGTGTGACGTTAATATGCAAAAATACAAATACCATACAGTACATGATTTCCTTGTGACTTGCAGTAATTGACGCAAAAAAGAAATGCACTTCTAGGCTACAACCAGCAGAGGCACTCTTGAGGCTCACCAAGAAGCCCAGCTATGGGAATTTGAATTTAGAATAATATTGCATTGATGTATGATAGCTCAACACGCATTACTCAAGCATTAAAACAGGAGTTCAGAACAATTAGAGAAAAGTTATCCAATCCCATTGAAAACTGTTGTTTAAGAAGGAAATAATAGTTAATATTTACTAATTGTTGAGCAAGAAAATGTTGTGTATTCCAAGTTGGCACTACATCCAAATTATTGTACAGTGTTCCCTCACCACTTTGTGGTTCACTCTCTCCAGTCTCAGTGCATAGCAGATTATAAAGTACCATTGAGTTTCATGTTACAATTACGTCAATTTCCGAGTGTATGAAGTGTCGGTCTGCAAGAACTAAGCATTTAAATCAATTAATTTGATTAGAAAAATGCTTGGAGTATCCCAGACTTTAAATACGTAAACATACGTAGAGACGTCAGACTGTACAAAATGCAGGATCTTAACCTTTTTGTCTTCATGGCCCAACTTTTACTTTGCAGAGAGGCCCGGGGCCCACTCCCACACTAAATTAGTAATCCTATATCTCAATAATTGTATCTAACCTACTTCCAGTTCACCAGGATACGCCTTGTCAAATGATATAAAACCATGTGTTAATCACAAAGATTACTATTAAGGCTTAGGTCAGGCTGATTGAAAAAATAAACACTAATCAAATATACTTCAAAAGAAGGGACTCATAGAAACTGATGAAAAATACGTTTACATACAATTACGCAGTGCTCAAATAAAAACATTCTAACTGAAATAATAATAATATATAAGTTTCTTGACTAAACTATCAATACAATTTAAGTGCATATGAAAATACAGCTTCACCACTTTAGTCATAATTTTTGCACTTAAGAAACATCTCCATGACTTTAGCTCCAGACTTCTTCCGTTTGTTTGATATTGTCTTTACTGCCACAGGTGGTGGAAAGGTATATTGCAACTTAGTACCGCTGCAGCCCCTACGGCCAACAGCGGAGAAAAAGGATATTTTTTGGCGGCCAAACAATTGGCTTCGGCCCCAATGGTTAAGAACCACTGCGCAAGACCACAAGGAAATGTTTTGAATGTAGATTACAATCATAATAGGCCCCTTTTAATGTTCCAGGCTGTTCTGTATTTGCTCCCCATGTGCTTGTTTTTGTGCTGATTAGCACCTGCGTCTTCCCCTGATTCTTTTAGAACAACACTCTACTGTTGCTTTCCTCTTGCTTCCCTGTGTTTGGGTCCACCTTGCCTTGCAGCCACACCCTAACTATGACAATATTGACACTGTTTTTAAAAGTACATCATATAAAGACATTGGGAGAATGTTTCAATGTAAAATGAATCATAGGAGTACAGTACAGTAAATATTTGCCTTACCCGAAACTTTTGTAGCAGCATGTTAAGAACTTGTACCGTCGTCATGGCGCTGTTGACACGCACATTAGTGACCGAGCCAAAGGCCGGAGTGAACACAGATGTCTGTAGGGGATGTGACACAAATCCATTACTGACAATGTCTAAGAGAGAAGACCAAACAGAATTTATTTCGATTTGTCTTCATTACTTCTCGCCTGAACATTTTGTACAGGAAGTCCAGATTAAAAGGGAAGTCACTGGTTAAGCAGCTGCAGTGTTCCACAACACACGCACACACACACACACACACACACACACACACACACACACACACACACACACACACACACACACACACACACACACACACACACACACACACAATAGTCCAAGAGGATGAAGTGTTCCTAGTCGGACTCATTAGTCAAATCAGCACGTAGTCGGCCATTGTTAAACTTGAACAGTGCAAGTACAGGAACATCCGCCCAGGAAACATCTTCCCTGCTGCACCTGCACCTGCGCCTGTGTGTGTCTGTGTTGGTCACAGACAGTGTTGGGAAAACTTTCAAAAATATATTATAGTTACTAGTTACTTTCCCCCAAAAAGTATTTGAATTAGTAAGGGGATAAGTCCTTAATATGTATAATTAGTTCCATTAACACCTTCAAATAGGGGTGTGGGAAAAAATCGATTTGAATTCGAATCGCAATTCTCACATTGTACGATTCAGAATCGATTCTCATTTAAAAAAAATCTATTTTATTTTTTTAATTTTTTTTTTTTTTTTAATTAATCGATCCAACAAAACAATACAAAGGAATACCATAACAATGCAATCCAATTCCAAAACCAAACCCGACCCAGCAACACTCAGAACTGCAATAAACAGAGCAATTGAGAGGAGACACAAACACGACACAGAACAAACCAAAAGTAGTGAAACAAAAATGAATATTATCAATAACAGTATCAATATTAGTTACGATTTCAACATAGCAGTGATTAAAAATCCCTCATTGACATTATCATTAGACATTTATTAAAAAAAAAAGAAAAAAAAAAAGAAAAGAACAATAGTGTCACAGTGGCTTACACTTGCATCACATCTCATAAGCTTGACAACACACTGCGTCCAATATTTTCACAAAGATAAAATAAGTCATATTTTTGGTTCATTTAATAGTTTAAACAAATTTACATTATTGCAATCAGTTGATAAAACATTGTCCTTTACAATTATAAAAGCTTTTTACAAAAATCTACTACTCTGCTTGCATGTCAGCAGACATGTCAGCTGGGGTAGATACTGCTGAAATCCTACGTATTGAATGAATAGAGAATCGTTTTGAATCGGGAAAACATCGTTTTTGAATCGAGAATTCGTGTTGAATTGAAAAAAAATCGATTTTGAATCGAATCGTGACCCCAAGAATTGATATTGAATCGAATCGTGGGACACCCAAAGATTCACAGCCCTGTCTTCAAATATCTGGTGCGTACCATAGAAAAAGTGCCTAATGTAATAATATACAGTGGAACTTCGATTTACGAACTTAACTTATCATGAAAAGAAAAGTTTTTATTTTGAAGCATAGGCTCCAGCGCCCCCCGCGACCCCAAAGGGAATAAGCGGTAGGGAATGGATGGATGGATGTTTCTCTAAAACGGGGGTCGGCAACCCGCGGCTCTAGCGCCGGCCTCGTGGCTCTCTGGAGCTTTTTCAAAAATGTATGTAAATGGAAAAAGATGACGAAAAAATATATTTTTTGTTTTACTATGGTTTCTGTAGCAGGACAAACATGACACAAACCTCCCTAATTCTTAGAAATCACACTGTTTATTAGAGACTATTTGGCGAGCGCCGTTTTGTCCTACTAATTTTGGCGGTCCTTGAACACACCGTAGTTTCTTTACATTTACAATTTTCTCAGACTTTTTTAAGACGTGTTTTATGCCACTCCTTTTTTGCCTCATTTTGTCCCTCAAACTTTTTATGTTGTGCGTGAAAGCACAAAGGTGAGCTTTGTTGATATTATAGACTTTTGTGGAGTGCTAACTAGACATATTTGGTCACTGCATTACTGCAAGCTAATCGATGCTTACATGCTGTACGTATGTACATATTGCATCATTATGCCTCATGTGTGGGTATATTTGAGCTAATTTAATTTCCTTTAAGTCCTCCTAAGTTGATATAAATGTGCATGTCTCATGACACATTATCTGTATTTAATATTGACTGCATTTCTGATAGTTGTTTGTGTGCCATGCTGTTCCAGACCACAGCAAACATTACCCAGTTTGCAAAGATTGTAATAAATCTATTAAAAGAAGACAGCCTGGCGTTTCCTTTAACTTGGACACACACATCTATACCTTTGGCCATTCTAAGCCAGTAATTTCCAGGAGTTATCTCACCCTCTGAGAAGCCTCCATTTTACTAATGATTTTGAATGTTGTAAAAAAGTGTCGAATAAATATTACATTTCAACATTTCTGCCAACGTAGATTTGCATCAGCCTGTGACACATAGTCATTTTGATAGTAGTCTAATATAGACACTTACATCATGTGTTGTCTTGATTATAACACTTATTGAAAGCTTTAAATTTTTTGCGGCTCCAGACATCCATCCATTTTCTACTGCTTATCCCTTACAGGGTTGCGGGGGTGCTGGAGCCTATCTCAGCTACAATCGGGTGGAAGGCAGGGTACACCCTGGACAAGTCGCCACCTCATTGCAGGGCCAACACAGATAGACAGACAACATTCACACTCACATTCACACACTAGCACCAATTAGATTTTTTCTTGAAATTTTCGGTCCAATATGGCTCTTTCAACATTTTGGGTTGCCGACCCCTACTCTAAAAGAAACAATGTAAACATGAATAATGCGTGCCAACCTTGACAAAAGTCTATATTTCAGTAAATGTTTGTACACTTTGAACACGATATGAAGCGCTATACAGTACTTAATATCAAACAAACATAACAAGCCGTAATGGATCAACGTTTTATTTAATAACAAAGTGAAAACTAGATGAACTGTCTCTCCTCTTATGCAACCACCCTGCCGACACACACACACACACCTATACTGGTAGGCTAGCAGGGCAAATGTCCCTAACGCGGGCAACATGTAAAAAAAACCCCCAGGTTTGAGTACCACAAGTCCCGCAACCGGCTACGCGAGTCCTGGGGTGCCCAACATGCCCAAAACGCACCCAGCATAGTCACAGGGGGGGGGGGAAGAAAAGTTGGGAAAGTGGGCAAAAGTCCCGAAAATGATCAAAAATGACACCCAGGTTCGAAAATCCCCCTTCAGGGGACCTTTTGCAGCCGGCCACACGAGTCCAGGGGTGCCCAACATGTCCAAAACGCACCCAGCAAAGTCACACTGTGAGTGGGGAAGAAAAGTTGGGAAAGTGGGAAAAAGTCCCGAAAATGATCAAAAATGACACCCAAGTTCGAGTCCCACAAGTCCCGCCGCGTTCCACCCAAATCCGGGGATGCCCCCGACATGTCCAAAACGCACCCAGCAAAGTCGCACTGTGAGTGGGGAAGAAAAGTTGGCAAAAGTCCCGAAAATGATCAAAAATGACACCCAGGTTCGAGTCCCACAAGTCCCACCACGTGCCACCCGAGTCCGGGGGTGCCCCTGACATGTCCAAAACCCACCCAGCAAAGTCGCACTGTGAGTGGGGAAGAAAAGTTGGAAACGTTTGCAAAAGTCCCCAAAACAAATCCCCTACAGTGATTTTGTAAACATATTTCCCTTCAGGGGACCTTTATTTTGGTCCCCATAACATCAAACGTCCCCTAAAGTGACTTTGTAAACAGAAAGACGTCCCCAATAAGTACACACACACACACACACACACACACACACACACACACACACACACACACACACACTGGTTATCATTTGGAATGGGGACCAAGTTTTTGATCATCACTTGTGGGGACCACCCTTTCTACAGGTTGTGGAGGCATTAAAAAATGGCCACTGCCCAGTTAGCTCATACACGTCTTTAAATCTCTGGATTGATGAAGTAATGTGCTGATCATTCTTACTGGGGACCCTGGGGAAAAAGAGTTCATATGGTTCATGGGGACCAAATTTAAATAATTTTGCATAATTCACACAAATTTGTACGTGACTACTGACGATCATTTAAAAAAAAAAAAAGTTCAAATTAAATATGACACTACAGCTGTCCTCTTATAGGAAGTTTCACCACTGAAATGTTAAAGCAAATCCTGCATCTTCTGTGACATTACTGAAAACTGCTATTTAGCAGTAATGAAGTTGTCTGCAACTCCAACTACCATATATAGAAAGATGGAACATTCTGAATGTGAATCATACTTTAAGGTAATAATGTTTTATAATCAAGCTGTATGAAAATATCCTAAGGAACACTAAACCAGATTTTGTTTTTGGAAAAATATATTAGTTTTAACTAAGGATGGATACCATACAGAATCACAGTACTATTAATGCCAGGATAACAAATGTTTCACTTTTCAAGAACATTAATTTTCTCTTTTACCAATATTTGAAACACGTAAACAAAGTAAACCCCATTTCAAACATGTTTTATGGGCCAAAGCTTAAAAATCACTTAGGCATCTTCAGAATGGATCTGACTATCATTTAAAAAGGTTTCCCTTTAGGGGACCTGTTTTTTTGTCCCATACCATCAGAGGTCCCTTAAAGGTGACTGTGTAAACAGAGCGATGTCCCCATTAAGTAAGCATTGCCAGAAAACACACACACACACACATAAACACACACACACACACACGCACGCACGCACGCACGCACGCACGCACACAAACACACACACACACACACACACACACACACACACACACACACACACACACACACACACACACACACACACACACACACACACACACACACACACACACACACACACACACTGTCACTTGCCCTGTGGTGCACTCACAGTTTGAGTGAGTCACAAAACTTCTTAACCTAAACTGCCAGGTCGCTACAATGATTAGAAAAAAGAAACAAAAGAAACTTCCTGAATGTTTCGAACTACACATTGCCTGTTCATTGCTTTTTTTGGACTCATATTGAGCTAGAAAAACTAGAAAAATGCTGTAAAACACTATCACACAACTAGTACAGTAGATAACGACAGCACTGCTGTGTTGACTAAATGAGCACCAGAGAGGCTTTAGCCCGCTCACAATGTATGTGCTGCCGGGCACAAAATGGCTGCCCTGCAAGATACTAACTGATAATGAGTGGATGAAATGTTCGTACACCGAAACAAGGTTTGTCAAACAAAGCATGCTTTTTTATTTGATCTGTGGTTCCTAAATTGTAAAGTTCATACCAAAAGGAGTTTGTAAATGGTTACTGCTACTAAATGTTTTACCAAGCATGTAAAATGTGCGCTGGTTTCTGTGTACCTTGTGGTTATAGAAGTGTCCGTTGATGGAGAACCTGTGTGTGCGTAAACGCTGCAGATCTCTTGCTGTGTTTGTCCTTGACCTCCTTTGGACTTGCATGAAAGAAGCATCACTTCTGGTCCTCAGCAGCTGAGGGGACTTCTCGTCCTCTTGCATCTCCAAGTCCCAATCTCAATGATAAAAAAAAAAAATGTTAACGACTCGGGTAACTGCAGATGGTACTTTTTAAAATAACCAGACTTTTGGTAGATAAAGCAACATCTAAAAAATCAATGGAACTGAGGATTTTAAAGAATCATTATTATTATGATATTATAGAAGTAATGTTTCCCGAAAGCCTGCTAATGAACACCAAATGTGAGAAATATCGATCACCTCTCTCATACCTGATACCACCTCTGACCTGCCCCTAGTTAGATTAGCCCGCCCAGTGTATACACCCACCACTTCACAGAGGACTGCTTTGTATACAAACAGGCTTCGCTACACATCTTAAAGTAAAGCATGGAGTCCTGCTAACTATTCGTCAGTCAGCTACAGACGTGGGAGCTGTAAACTGGAAAATTCTGTATGTTTTTCTTCAGCGAAAGGGCTAACCTAGCATGTTGTTGCTGTTAAAATGTGAGTCTATTGTTAGCATTTTAGCCTAGATAGCTCTGCTAGTGTTGCTAACATTTCTGTTCTCCTGTCCCCACTCCTTAATGTTACAATGTTGTATGTGACAGTGACGTGCGGTCACTAGAGGCAGGTGAGGCCCCGCCTCACCTGCCATCATGGAAAGAAAAAAAATGTAAAAAGAAAAAAAATCTATTAAATTGTTATATGTATCCAGTGATTATACTATAAAGTTATTTTCCATTTAACTTCACCAGTTTTAGATTATTTTTATTCAAAATCGCTGAATTTTCACATTTGCCGTTCAAATACTGAGAGACGGTGCGGTGATCAGCAGCCATGTTGAGGCACGTCACTCAGTTGTGCCTCACTATGGATTGCGGACTCGGCTAACTGCTGGCCTGATGTGCAGTGAGACCGTATTGCTATATGAATTATATTATACATTTCCATAGTTTAGTTAGCTGAGGTATATAATGTACAGTGTATTTTGTCAACAACTGCATGTGTGTAACGTATTTCTTGTGCTGAGCAATCATAAAACGGCTGCGAAGACGCACTGTGTGAGGCTCGCGTAATCCCGCCTCCTGGTGCCGGTTAATGCACTTCCGCCGCAGACTGCACTCCCCGACGGGAACGCCACACCAACCAAAGCCCACACCCAAACCCTCCACGTGCAAGACCGAATCCACCCAAAAAAAGTAACTTAACAAGAAGCCAAAAAGTGCAAAAACAACATTGCTCGCGCCGGAGGAGCCGTGAACGACTGCAGGGACACAACATTAGGTACACCTGCAGACTGCATCACGGATTTCATAATTCATTCATTCAAAACTCCTCCAACACGAACACCACTGTTCCCGCACTTATAAGTAAAGGTAAGACCATAATAACGTTTTTTTTATTAAATGTGCTTTTTTTGTGTGCTACAGTTTGTATGTGTAAAGTTAAAGTTAAGTTAAAGTACCAATGATTGTCACACACACACTAGGTGTGGTGAAATTTGTCCTCTGCATTTGACCCATCCTCTTGCTCACCCCCTAGGATGTGAGGGGAGCAGTGGGCAGCAGCGGCGCCGCGCCCGGGAATAATTGTTGGTGATTTAACCCCCAATTCCAACCCTTGATGCTGAGGAAGAATGCTGGTATGAGCTTTTAAACATAACCCGTTAACTGCTGCCAATCAAATGGTGAATAAGATACTCTTTAGGGTTCATATGTTTGTAAATCTGACTGTGTTGATGAGAAAAGGCAGACAAGTCCAAAGAGGGCAAGGCAAAAGGGGTCCAAGTTCAGCGAGGGGTCCGTGGGGCAGAGAGAGACGTCAGAGTCCAGGGGCGAGTGAGGAGTCGGGAAACGAAGAAGGCAGTCCAAAACACCGGGGAAACAACGGGAGATCTCGAGGAGGGAAGACTCGGGAAGGCAGGTACACCATGAGAAAAACTAAGTTCCCGCCATGATCCTTGGGTCCACTGGTCCTTTATTGATCTCGCCCTGATCAGTCGCAGGTGTGCAGATTGCCGGTGATTGATTGCAGCTGGTGGCTGCTGCAGGACGTGCGCACCCGTGGGCGTGTCCCGAGGTGCGCACAGACGGATGAGCGGCGTTGGCAGGAGCCTGAGCCGTAACAGTACCACCCTCCTTATGGACAGATTCCAGATGTCCAACATACTCACGAAACAAGGGAGGGTGGAGTGGAGAACTGGTGGTGGGTCGCCGGCCCCAGTGTCCCCGAATCCACCGAGGACGAGTCTGATGGCGGCGGCGAGAAGAACGCCGCTGAAGCCGGCGAGGCGGGCGACCAAGGGACGGCCACCATCTTGGCCGTCGGGAAGGCGGACGTGATTGGCGCCATGGTGCGTCTCGCCGGAAACGAGGATATGACATCGGCGGCGGCGTGGAGGAAGACGTCATCGGCGAGGCAGGCGTGGAGGAAGACGTCATCGGCGAGGCAGGCGTGGAGGAAGACGTCATCGGCGAGGCAGGCGTGGAAGCGGCAGACGTCATCGGCGCCGTGGAAGCGGCAGACGTCAAAGACGTCAAAGCCGGAGACGAGGAGGGCAGCTGAGGAGCTGGCCGAGGTGTTGAAGTCGGCGGAGCAGGCCGAGGTGCTGGAGTCGGCGGAGCAGGCCGAGGTGCTGGAGTCGGCGGAGCAGGCCGAGGTGCTGGAGTCGGCGGAGCAGGCCGAGGTGCTGGAGTCGAGGCCAGCCTGGGAGCTGGTGGAGACGTGGGGGCCAGCCTGGGGACTGGTGCTAGCTCGGAGGCTAGCCGGGGGGCTGGTGCTAGCTCGGAGGCTAGCCGAGGGGCTGGTACTAGCTCGGACGCTAGCCGAGGGGCTGGTGCTAGCTCGGACGCTAGCCGAGGGGCTGGTGCTAGCTCGGACGCTAGCCGAGGGGCTGGTGCTAGCTCGGACGCTAGCCGAGGGGCAGGTGCTAGCTCGGACGCTAGCCGAGGGGCAGGTGCTAGCTCGGACGCTAGCCGAGGGGCAGGTGCTAGCTCGGACGCTAGCCGAGGGGCAGGTGCTAGCTCGGACGCTAGCCGAGGGGCAGGTGCTAGCTCGGACGCTAGCCGAGGGGCAGGTGCTAGCTCGGACGCTAGCCGAGGGGCAGGTGCTAGCTCGGACGCTAGCCGAGGGGCAGGTGCTAGCTCGGACGCTAGCCGAGGGGCAGGTGCTAGCTCGGACGCTAGCCGAGGGACAGGTGCTAGCTCGGACGCTAGCCGAGGGACAGGTGCTAGCTCGGACGCTAGCCGAGGGACAGGTGCTAGCTCGGACGCTAGCCGAGGGACAGGTGCTAGCTCGGACGCTAGCCGAGGGACAGGTGCTAGCTCGGACGCTAGCCGAGGGACAGGTGCTAGCTCGGACGCTAGCCGAGGGACAGGTGCTAGCTCGGACGCTAGCCGAGGGACAGGTGCTAGCTCGGACGCTAGCCGAGGGACAGGTGCTAGTTCGGACGCTAGCCGAGGGACAGGTGCTAGTTCGGACGCTAGCCGAGGGACAGGTGCTAGCTCGGACGCTAGCCGAGGGACAGGTGCTAGTTCGGACGCTAGCCGAGGGACAGGTGCTAGCTCGGACGCTAGCTCGGGGACAAGTGCTAGCTCGGACGCTAGCTCGGGGACAAGTGCTAGCTCGGACTCTAGCTCGGAGACAAGTGCTAGCTCGGGGACAAGTGCTGGTAGCGTGGTTGGTGGGTGCGGCCAGGCAAACTGAAAGATAGATGGTAGCGGTCTTGCTGGCCGCAGCTGTGCTACCTCACCAGCACGGCTGTCGGTACCATTCCCCCCCTCCAAAGGCGGATTCCAGACGCTTCCAGTACACTGAGGAACAGACACTGAGGGTGGAAAGAGGGTGTCCAGGCGGCGAGAAAATTCCTCCTTGCTTATCTCGCTACTGAACATGCCTTTCCAAGACTGCTCGGCAGGACAAGACAAATCCTCTGGTTTGAAGCGAAAAAAAGAAAAAGACATGGTGAATGGGGCAAGAGGCAGAAAAAAAAAAATAAAATTCACAGGGGCGGAACTAAAGTCACTGGGGAGGGGCTAAGGAACTGTGCCGTCAGGTCCTTTAATAATTTTGGCGGGAACTTACTGTTGTGTTTACTGAGAGAGGTGACGGCTCAGACACCAGGGGGCAGTATATACAATAATTTATTATATATAATAAATATATATAATAATAAACATTTACAACTAAACTATAGAAATAGAGTGTGTGACTAAAATACAAGAGTGTGTGTGTAGTGTAAGACTATGTGTGTAGATATCTGAAGTGTGTTACCAAGTGTTGATGAGAAAAGGCAGACAAGTCCAAAGAGGGCAAGGCAAAAGGGGTCCAAGTTCAGCGAGGGGTCCGTGGGGCAGAGAGAGACGTCAGAGTCCAGGGGCGAGTGAGGAGTCGGGAAACGAAGAAGGCAGTCCAAAACACCGGGGAAACAACGGGAGATCTCGAGGAGGGAAGACTCGGGAAGGCAGGTACACCATGAGAAAAAACTAAGTTCCCGCCACGATCCTTGGGTCCACTGGTCCTTTCTTGATCTCGCTCTGATCAGTCGCAGGTGTGCAGATTGCCAGCGAGTGATTGCAGCTGGTGGCTGCAGCAGGGCGGAGACGCGCGCGGCGCGTCCCTGGATGTGCGCACCCGTGGGCGTGTCCCGAGGTGCGCACAGACGGATGAGCGGCGTTGGCAGGAGCCTGAGCCGTAACAGGACATTCAATGCTGATTATTACATCACAGCATATCATAGGCTGCATATACAACGACACAAAATTCACAAATGAAAACAACAAAAAGGAGTAAATGTTTAGAATTAGACAAACTTTATTGATCCACAAGGGCAATTGTTTCACATAGTAGCTCAGTTACAAACGGTGGAAAGGGTAAGGATGGAAAGGATAATGCACACTAGGGCACAAAAAGAGGGCAAAAACAAAAAGGTATAAAATAAGACTAAAAATGTGCCATTGGAGCAATATAAAATATAACATATATGTAAAAATACATATTACATATACAGTATATAATATATACTGATATATGATATTATATTATACTTTTATATAATATATACAATATATAACAAATCCCAATTACCATGTACATTAGGGACAAGTGGTAGAACATGGATGGCTGGATAGAATACTACAGTATATGTATATTACTTTTGTTTACTTAATTTTCAGGGAAATAAAAAAATATGTTACATACTTTTTAATCACAATTCCTAACTCTGAAATATATATTTACCATTTACATTACATCAGTGATTCTCAAACTGTGGTACATGCACCACTAGTGGTACGCGGGCTCCATCTAGTGGTACGCCAAAATAAATCACCTAATTAAAGTACAGTGTTTTATTTTCCTATGTTCAAACACCGTGTTACTATTCAAACTGTGTGTAATGTTACATTGGCCAAAAATATTTAATATAAACCTCTGCCTCGTTTTGAATTAATACCAAGGCCTATTACACTACCGCATTTTAAGGTTAGTCATTACCGTGGCACTTGGAGAGCCAAGTTTTTTCTGAGGTGGTACTTGGGCAAAAAAAAGTAAGAAATACTGCATGACATGATTAAGATTTTCTGTAATGCAGTAATCTGCATGGAAATTAGTCAGACATCTGCAAGGGATTACATTACTATCAATAACATTTTAATGTTCTTGGTTATTTGCTAACCTTGATGCATGTACATGACTGGTGACTGGTGTACAAAACAAACTAGGAACGGATCAAAGCTGTAAATCGCTTCAGTCTGGTTACACGTGGTGATCTGATTTGCATCTCGTGATCAGATTATCTCTGCACGTGAGTCAATAGCTCCTGTTGGAAATGCTGATTGACGCAGGCTGTAATCTGCTCTTGAATGTGTAATCTGTAATCATAAAGTGAGTGCGGTGTGTACTACAGTATAGTATAAACAACATGTGTGCATGTGAAAGTAAATCCTTTGTGTGTGTGCATGTGTAGGAGTAACTGCATGCGTCACGTTTACTCACCAGCAGGTACATTTTCTCTACCTATTGAATTCTTCTTTGACTCGGATGAGTGCTGCTTTGCAATTATGAACTTGCTGTTCCTGTAGACACACACATCCCAACATATACATGGAAAATGTCGTTTAACAGGTTTCACACCTTTTGTCATTATCACATATACAAACTTGTGTTCTCGTTCATCTCCATGATTACCATGAATTGATTAACGTGGACCCCGACCTAAACAAGTTGAAAAAATGATTCGGGTGTTACCATTTAGTGGTCAATTGAATGGAATATGTACTGTACTGTGCAATCTATTAATAAAAGTTTCAATCAATAAATCAATTAATCTCAGCTGAAAAACAATAAGCCTTTTCAAATCAACGGTTGTCCTATTGCTTGTTGAGGTGTGGTGGGATTTAAAAAAAAAAGAAGGATTTGTGCTATCATGTCAAAATCTCCAAAAGTGTCCAAAACAGGGAAAAGTTGGTAAAAAAACAAAAACAACAACCATTTAGTGGTGTCGGAATACTCGCTAAATATATCACACAGTTGTCAACACTTATCCCCCGTGCTTTGGCTGTGTATGAGCTACAGTCACAGGCAGTCCCATTTTAATGTGTTAATGAACTATGACAAACAACTTGCGGCAGACCGCCACAAATAAATAAATGTGTGGGAATTACTGATGATGTATACCAAAGGATACAACTATTACACTGGAATCCTAAAACTATATGGAGCTGGAAAATGTTGGCATGAAAAGACGCTTTTACACTAAAACAATGATTGAATAAAGAAACTGTAAGCTAAAAGACAAATATTTTATTTGTATTTTCTATATTGTATATATCGTTCAATGTTAGTCTTAGAATTTCCCTGTATTATTATTTTTTTTCTGTGATAGAGCTTGAATGCTCATGAATGCACATTAAGTTCTGTGTTTTATTTGTCAATGGATAATTTTTTAGTGCCAACATTTATTTAAAAGTCAATACATCATTTTTTATTTTACAATGCGTAATGATAGTATTGTAAAACTTTGTGAATACAGTCTTAAATTTAGGAAAAAGTGTATAAAGTTAAATGTAAATATGGTGGTTCAAATATTGCGATTGAAAAAAAATATTTCCCTATTTTTTAGAGCATATTCTACAATTTGTTTGGACCTAAATTACTAATTTTCAAACATAAAAAGGCTGAATAAACTAAAAAATATTATTCCTACAGTAGTATTGGCCACTGGAGGAGACCAAACCAATTAGAGCGCGCTGTTGTTCAGTATCGCGGCCACTGATTGGCTCAGCCTTGTACAGCATTACTATATTGGATTAAAAGAGCATAAAGGTGACTAAAATGTGTTATTTTATGTCTAGAGGGCTCACATAATGGACAGTCTGGAGGCGAGTTGGTCAGTCTTACCGGTTGACACGCAGCCTTTCGTTGTCATCGTACATTTGAAGTCTAATTGGCCGATGCAGACCCCAGTGGATGTTCAGTAAACCTTCCAGGATGAGCTCCCCCTCCTCCTGCACACACACAAGCACATGTTGCTCAGAGAGGAAATCCTGCAGGCTCGCAGCCACAAAGGCTCAAAGTCAGGTGTACGTGCGGGAACATTCACTCGAGGGAAAAGCTTCTCAGTTGGAAAAATCTCATCAGACCTTTTTGTACAGCGCTAAGTCACGCAGTGAAGTCATGTCTGGGAAACACTGAGGACTGCTTTGGGTCACGTAGGCATAGAGGTGAAACATTTAGATTTGAGTGAGGCGAAATTGTAGCTCAGCAAGGAAAATACAGTCTTACTTTTGATCTGTGTAACATTTAAACAAAACCTGTTTTTTAAAGGAGAAGATGGGACCCTCAGTCTTTTACACAATGACAGTTTGATTGATTGATTGATTGAAACTTTTATTAGTAGATTGCACAGTACAGTACATATTCCGTACAATTGACCACTAAATGGTAACACCCGAATCAGTTTTTCAATTCATGGTAAAATGGTAACAGTAAAGCTAACAAGACTGTAATTTTTTGAGTAAGTAAAAAAAAACTAATAGTAAATTAATTTTACATGACACACAAATGTAATAGTTTGTTTAGGTCAGGGGTCGGCAAGCCGCGGCTCCGGAGCCGCATGCGGCTCTTTGATCACTCTGATGCGGCTCAGCTGCATACTTGCCGACCCTCCCGATTTTCCCGGGAGACTTCCGGATTTCGGTGCCTCTCGCTGAAAACTCCGGGGATTAATATTCTCCGATTTTCACCCTAACAATAATGATAAGGGCGTGCCATGATGGTACAGCATTTGGCACCCTCTACAATCTGTACAAACATCGTGCCAGCCTAGCCCTTTGTTGTATGCGTCTTCTACTTGCACACGTCAGCGACAGCAAAGCATACTTGGTCAACAGCCACACAGGTTACACTGACGGTGGCCATATAAAACAACTTTAACACTCTTACTAATAATGCGCCACACTTTGAACCAAAACCAAACAAGAATGACAAACACACTTTGGGAGAACATCTGCACCTTAACACAACAGAACAAATACCCAGAATCCCATGCAGCCCTGACTCTTCCGGGCTACATTATACACCCCTGCTACCACCAAACCCCGCCCCCACCCCAACTCTGCTCCCCCACACATCAACCCCCACCCTCCGTGCGTCGGTTGAGGTGGGCGGGGTTTGGTAGCGGGGGTGTATAATGTAGCCCGGAAGAGTTAGGGCTGCATGGGATTCTGGGTATTTGATCTGTTGTGTTTATGTTGTGTTACGGTGCAGATGTTCTCCCGAAATGTGTTTGTCATTCTTGTTTGGTGTGGGTTCACAGTGTGACGCATTATTGGTAAGAGTGTTAAAGTTTTTTATACCGCCACCGTCAGTGTAACCTGTGTGGTTGTTGACCAAGTATGCCTTGCTGTCACTTACGTGAGCAAGCAGAAGACCCATACAACGTGTGTCTGGGCCGGCACGCAGGTTGTAATGGGCGCTAAATGCTGTACCATCACGGCACGTTCGAGAGAATAGTTGCCCTGAAATTCGTAGTCTGCCGAAAAAATTGGATGGGTTGACAAGTATGACGCTGTCAAACGGCAATCATATAAAACTCGCGGGCCGCACTAACATTCAATGTTCTTATTAAGGTGTGGGACCCCTGGTATATACATAGCACAAAGCAAAAAAAAAAACTTTGTATGCAGTGTTATTTCATTTTAAATTTCAAAAGATTTTTGTGGCTCCCATTGTTTTCTTTAATTTGTGAAACTGGTCAAAATGGCTCTTTGAGTGGTAAAGGTTGCCGACCCCTGGTTTAGGCGAAGTAAATAAATAAATACATTATTCTGAGAAAATGTAACGCATTCCTCAGTGTTATGTTTACCATATTTGTAAATTCTATTAGCAGCGTTACTCAGTTTTTAGAGTGAAACCCCCTTTTTTTTAAATGTGCTGTATAGTGAACTCTTAGCACTATTAATGCTGACTGTGCGGTTCGCTTCTTACCATTATTGCAACATTGGTTCTGTTGCTGCTGTGTTGCGCAATATACTTGTTAATTAAATGTCCGTCTGACGCTGACACTGATGAAGAAATTGGCAGGAACTTCATGCTTCCGATGCTACCATTCTGAAGAGACACTGGAAGAGTGAGGCCTGCCATAGAGTATGGGATAACAGCATGGAATAACAGCAAATTTCAATAAGGGAAGCAAAGGGCTGAATCATGCCACAAGAATGATCACACGAGCCATGAAATCCTCCTCCATAAAGGAACTTAAATCTAATACAGGGCTTGAACCCCTGGAAGACAGGCGGGACACCACGGTGCTTGTACAGGCAGCAAAGTTCAAGAGATTACCAACCCACCCAATGACAGAAAGTCTTGGGTAACCAATAAAGGGGAGACTGAAAAGGGGAAGTTTTGCCCACCAATCAGACCCTTGAGAGACCGAGATGTATTGGATCATGATCCCAGCGAGATTCTACAATCTCTTACAATTCCTGTATGGAGAATTGATCAACATCCCTAGGTTGACTGTGGTATTCTAGGTATTCATAGCAAGGATGAGAAGAGTGATACAGAAATAAAATACAACACCATGGACTTTGTCAACACTAACTTCCCTCAAGACAGATGGACGGGCGTACCAGTGTGTACTCCACACATTACAAAGCTGAGGTGCTTGCAACACAAATGGCAGCAACACATGTCATCAGCAGCCCTCATACTTCCAAGAAAGTTGTTTTCCTCTCAGATGCCATGTCTGTCCTGCAGGCCTTAGAGATCTCAAAGATAAAGAACTCAACAGCTTGTACTATTCTCTGGATTCACTGTGTAAAACCCACAACATTTGCCTGTAATGGATCCCCTCTCACTGTGATGTGTCAGGAAATAGAACCGCTAATGCCCTCGCTGAAGAAGGATCTGCGCTTGAACAAAATAACAAAAGCAAAGGCTTCTTAAAAGCAAAGACAATCATAATAGGGGACGCCAAATAATAGATGGAAGAAACAACAATGGGCTATAACAAACAAGATGCTTATCATCAGCTGTCAAGGCATGACCAAGTATTGCTATCCAGACTACGATCAGGGCACAACTAATTAAATCATCATATTTACAAAGTTCAAGACTAGCCCAACATAATATTGCCCATGTCGGACAAGCAGAATAACAACAGACCATTTGTTGCAGGAATGCCCCTTGCACAACACCCTGAGGATGTTTGATTGGCCACAACCAGAAACATTGGAGAAAACATTGTATGGGAGTTTGGTGGATCTGCGGCATACTGCATCATTCGTTTTGGAAATGGGCATTCCTATTTAGAAATGAACGAGAAGAAGAAGAAGAAATAAAAAAAAAGAGAGTGATGTTTTTCTTTTTACTTTCACATGCACTCTGTATCATTACTGAAGTTCAACAATTAAGTTGTTTATGTATAATAATAACATTTCACATTCCATAAATAACATTCTCTATTCTGTTATGGCTTGCTTCCAATTAACACCCTGTCATCGTAACCGTTTTGGTAAATCAATAATATAATGGTAATAAAGGCTGTCAAAGGTAAGTAACCTGTTAACTCATGCGATTAATAACAAAACATTATCTCATTATTCATGCACACACGCAGATTAATCACAAAATGTATTGCTCCTTTACCTTAACCGCGGATAATTGCCCGAAAAACAAAGAAGGTTGTTATACGGTCAGTGATCAGGTCAATGCATATGTCAGTGCAAGGATGAGTGTGCAGACTCCAACTGGTGTGCACGCTGGCAAATGTCGCTTCAAAATACATTCGGACAGGACTTTAGATAAAAGTATAAGCAAGTTTTGAGCAAATAAATTACGTGCATTTAGGTAAAACATTTTAAAAATGTTCCACTATGATATTCTGACAATAAAATTTAATTTTTGTCAAGATATAAAGGCTCTTTAATAGTTAATATGAACTATGGATGCAAGAAATGTACTGTGATTAATCAAATTGCGAAAGTGTGATTAATCTGATGTAAAAAAGTCATCATTTGACAGCATTAATTATAAAATAATTAGAATTTATGGTAATTAGTCATTGCTGTGACTTTCACTCTATCAGTGGATAATACTTTCAGCTTAATTGATCTGAAACAGCTTATTTAATTACCGTAGTAACAACTATTACTAATTGTGATAGCACAAAAGTCATGACATTCTCCATGAATGAGGCTAACCAACAGATATCACAAGTTTAAAAGGGCTGATTTATCCTGCAGGTTTATTGGCTTCAAAACAAGCGGTGACCTTTACTCTGAGGAAAAAGAAGTGTCTTGTTGGAGGTTGTGTAACTCCCTGTGCACATTGTTTGTTACACATGATCCAATAAGAAAGAAGTATTGAAAAATATTCATGCTCAGTTTTGATTGTATGAAAGGTCCCACAATAGTGTGTTGACAAAAATCTAGGCAGTTGATTGAATTTAGGACAGTTTATAAGAGCTTTTATTAAGTTCGACTGAAAACACGCTGTATTGTGTGTTAGTAGCTTTAATACTAATGAGCTGTTTGTCCATACGTGCACACCTCTCTCCAATAGTCTCCAAGAAGCGCTATTGTGTACTTTATCCACTGTTTACATATAATGCACACTGCAACTCTGCACTTGTTCAATGTAATAGTACCCACATATCACCATCAACAACATAACAATGAGGAGTAGGACAGGGTGACACAAATGTTAGCAACATTAGCGTAGCTATGCGAGCTAGAATATAATCACATTTTAACAGCAACATCATGTGAGGTTAGCCTATTAGCTGAAGAAAAAAATATTTCACCTAAATCCCATCATTAAACTAAATAACGCTTTGTACTTTGTCATTAAATAAACTTGTTTCTCACTATAAATTACTACACCACTTAATGTTTGGCTTATTACCATAATTTTCGGACTATGAGCTGCTACTTTTTACGCCATGCTTTGAACCCTGTGCTTTATAAATTGCTGCGACTAATTTTTAGATTTTTGCGGGTTCACAAGCTTTACATGCTGCCAATAAATTTAGCGTTGTCACACCA
The DNA here is from genome assembly GCF_033978685.3 of Nerophis lumbriciformis. Lineage (NCBI taxonomy): Eukaryota > Metazoa > Chordata > Actinopteri > Syngnathiformes > Syngnathidae > Nerophis > Nerophis lumbriciformis. Next base: position 18,996,823 of record NC_084549.2, on the reverse strand, counting down.
GACCAGAGGTGGGTAGAGTAGCCAGAAATTGTACTCAAGTAAGAGTACTGTTACTTTAGAGATTTATTACTCAAGTAAAAGTAAGGAGTAGTCACCCAAATATTTACTTGAGTAAAAGTAAAAAGTATGTTGTAAAAAAACTACTCAAGTACTGAGTAACTGATGAGTAACATACACACACACATATCATATATATATATATATATATATATATATATATATATATATATATATATATATATATATATATATATATATATATATATATATATATATATATATATATATATATATATATATATATATATATATATACACACACACACACACACATATATACATATATATATATACACACACACACACACATATAGATATATATATATATATATATATATATATATATATATATATATACAGGTAAAAGCCAGTAAATTAGAATATTTTGAAAAACTTGATTTATTTCAGTAATTGCATTCAAAAGGTGTAACTTGTACATTATATTTATTCATTGCACACAGACTGATGCATTCAAATGTTTATTTCATTTAATTTTGATGATTTGAAGTGGCAACAAATGAAAATCCAACATTCCGTGTGTCACAAAATTAGAATATTACTTAAGGCTAATACAAAAAAGGGATTTTTAGAAATGTTGGCCAACTGAAAAGTATGAAAATGAAAAATATGAGCATGTACAATACTCAATACTTGGTTGGAGCTCCTTTTGCCTCAATTACTGCGTTAATGCGGCGTGGCATGGAGTCGATGAGTTTCTGGCACTGCTCAGGTGTTATGAGAGCCCAGGTTGCTCTGATAGTGGCCTTCAACTCTTCTGCGTTTTTGGGTCTGGCATTCTGCATCTTCCTTTTCACAATACCCCACAGATTTTCTATGGGGCTAAGGTCAGGGGAGTTGGCGGGCCAATTTAGAACAGAAATACCATGGTCCGTAAACCAGGCACGGGTAGATTTTGCGCTGTGTGCAGGCGCCAAGTCCTGTTGGAACTTGAAATCTCCATCTCCATAGAGCAGGTCAGCAGCAGGAAGCATGAAGTGCTCTAAAACCTGCTGGTAGACGGCTGCGTTGACCCTGGATCTCAGGAAACAGAGTGGACCGACACCAGCAGATGACATGGCACCCCAAACCATCACTGATGGTGGAAACTTTACACTAGACTTCAGGCAACGTGGATCCTGTGCCTCTTCTGCCTTCCTCCAGACTCTGAGACCTCGATTTCCAAAGGAAATGCAAAATTTGCATGGTTGGGTGATGGTTTGGGGTGCCATGTCATCTGCTGGTGTCGGTCCACTCTGTTTCCTGAGATCCAGGGTCAACGCAGCCGTCTACCAGCAAGTTTTAGAGCACTTCATGCTTCCTGCTGCTGACCTGCTCTATGGAGATGGAGATTTCAAGTTCCAACAGGACTTGGCGCCTGCACACAGCGCAAAATCTACCCGTGCCTGGTTTACGGACCATGGTATTTCTGTTCTAAATTGGCCCGCCAACTCCCCTGACCTTAGCCCCATAGAAAATCTGTGGGGTATTGTGAAAAGGAAGATGCAGAATGCCAGACCCAAAAACGCAGAAGAGTTGAAGGCCACTATCAGAGCAACCTGGGCTCTCATAACACCTGAGCAGTGCCAGAAACTCATCGACTCCATGCCACGCCGCATTAACGCAGTAATTGAGGCAAAAGGAGCTCCAACCAAGTATTGAGTATTGTACATGCTCATATTTTTCATTTTCATACTTTTCAGTTGGCCAACATTTCTAAAAATCCCTTTTTTGTATTAGCCTTAAGTAATATTCTAATTTTGTGACACACGGAATTTTGGATTTTCATTTGTTGCCACTTCAAATCATCAAAATTAAATGAAATAAACATTTGAATGCATCAGTCTGTGTGCAATGAATAAATATAATGTACAAGTTACACCTTTTGAATGCAATTACTGAAATAAATCAAGTTTTTCAAAATATTCTAATTTACTGGCTTTTACCTGTATATATATATATATACATACATTGATATATACAGTATATAATTTATATATTTTTTTTTTGCCGTTTTTGTTTACATGTTAATAGTGTTTTAATGAATATACATGCATGTTTAACACATATAGATTCCTTTCTTTCATGAAGACAAGAATATAAGTTGGTGTATTACCTGATTCTGATGACTTGCATTGATTGGAATCAGACAGTAGTGATGACAAACGTCCACGTTTTCAAATGGAGGAGAAAAAAAGTTCCTCCTTTCTGTCTAATACCACATGAAAGTGGTTGGTTTTTGGCATCTTATATGTCCAGCTTCCATATTCGTTTTTATACACTTTACAAGAAATACATTGGCGGCAAACTCCGTAGCTTGCTAGCTTGTTTGCGCAGGCTTTCGGAGACTCTTATTTTGAAAGCGCAGGCGGGATGGAGCGGCACTTTTATTGTGAAGACAGGAACTGTGCAGTCAGTCTTTAGGCTTTTGAAATAAAAAATGGTCTTTTTTCCTTCACACTTTTGATTGATTGATTGGAACTTGTATTAGTAGATTGCACAGTACAGTACATATTCCGTACAATTGACCACTAAATGGTAACACCCCAATAAGTTTTTCAACTTGTTTAAGTCAGGTCATGTGACCCCTGGCTCTGTTTGATTGGTCCAACGTCACCAGTGACTGCATCTGATTGGTGGAACGGAGTGAACGTCACCAGTGACTGTATTTGTTGAAACGCAGGCACTATGAAGGTCTGTCTGACAGACCAAAACAAACAAAACGTGCATTAACAGATCGATAAAAATTAGTAGCGAGTAGCGAGCTGAATGTAGATAAAAGTAGCGGAGTAAAAGTAGCGTTTCTTCTCTATAAATATACTCAAGTAAAAGTAAAAGTATGTTGCATTAAAACTACTCTTAGAAGTACAATTTATTCCAAAAGTTACTCAAGTAGATGTAACGGAGTAAATGTAGCGCGTTACTACCCACCTCTGCACCAGACCGATGAGATTTGCCAAATGGACCAATAAAATAGTTTACATTAAATCAAACCTACTCACACACTCTTTGAGTCAGCCATTTAGTGCGTTATAGACTCACTCTCATCCTAAAGAAAAAACACCAAAATGCACAAAATGCAGCCCCAAAGCGAAATCCACCATCACTAACAGGCCCTAAAAGACCAGACCGCTACGCGCCGACAACAAAGTGAATAGTTTGAACAGGCAGTTGGCATAAACAAACTTCCTTCAAATAACCAGGAAAAATCTTCAATTATAAACTGTGACAGATCAGACATTCTGAGGGCAACCACCGTTATACAACTACAGTACTGTAGTTCCTGTTGTGTTTACATGATGTGCATTGATAATCAGTAGAATGTTTACTTGTAATGACTGTTTCTTTTGCAGTGAGATTTTAAAGATTGTTTTTTATTTAATTGTAAAAAGAGGCATCTGTTGTGTGAGTGTGTGTGCCAGGGGAGACACATTGCTCCCATGGCTTCATTGTTTCTGCAATATAAACATTGAGTGAAACCAAGGTCTCCGAAACAGGCATGAACACACCCTCTCTCTCTCTCACACAGGCACACACACACACACACACACACACACACACACACACACACACACACACACACACACACACACACACACACACACACACACACACACACACACACACACACACACACACACACACACACACACACACACACACACATGCTAAAAAATGTGAGTAAGGTCAGCTGAGTTATATTTAGCAGTCACGCCTAATCACTGTGTAGCTGGCTGCCTCTATAAAGCTGCCATGTACAAGCTGAGGACCTCAGACACTCAGACTAAGACCTCAGAGACACATCACTGCTTTATATCACAACTACAATTGCATCAAGCAAGGTGAGAAAACTTCTTCTGCTTTTTCAAATCCATACACTACCTGCTTTTAAAGATGGTTGTATTAGGATAATAAAGGTATTCTGTGCGAAAGTGCTTGATTATCAAAGGAAAACTCTAAAATGGCTAAAATGATTTTTTTGGGGGAAAATGCTTAAAAATGTAAATATTCTTGTTGGTTTTTTTTATTTCTAATTTTTATTTTAGTAAATTAAATAGAAGGGCAAAAATCTATTCACTGTAACGAAAGCAAACGAATGATGACATAACTCAAATGATAGTTTTTTTGTATATTAAAATCATATATCTAATATACTTACAAATAGATAGTGAAGAATTAATGTGGTATTTTATACGAAAGATCATCAAAAAAGAAACAGTCGTAGTGTATTTAAATCAATAAAAAAAATTAAAAATAAGGCAAAATTTGATCTTTTTAAAATGCATTTTAGTCTTTAATTCTTTCAATAAAAGCAAAATAAATGAAAATAAAAATGAAATCATCTTAATAACATTACAGTAAAGTACATACATAGAAACAAATACCTCACAATAAAACACATACGCATGAAAACAATACCTAATGGTTAGGTTTTTTTTATATCCAAAAAGGAGTGGGAAGAAGTGAGACGTATTTACTCCCACCACTTATTTAAAAATAAGTATTAAGCTTTTTTTTTTATCATTATTGTTATTTACAATAATTATTTAAGGGTCTTATTGCAATATTATATCAATAATCTCTCCGAATCAATGTGGTGAATTATCAACATTACACTAGAACAAACCCATAGGTCAGTGCACTCTACAATAACAGAAAATAATTCCCCCTTAAATCATATCTCTGCAGTTAAACACATTTCAACAACAACTTAATAATGTAAATCAAAAGTATTGATATTAATTAATTACTTGTTTTCCCTTCCCCAGAATGAAACACAGGCGTCTGCTGCTTTCGCTGCCTCTCCTGCCCACCATCATTGAGACACTTGAGGACTCTCCTCTGCATCCTGCAGCCTGCCAGCCCTCCCAGAGCTCCCAGTCCCTGGAGGACTACATGACCAGCATGGAGGCTCTCGCTCATCCCATGGGTGCTCGGAGCCCCGGCCCCTGCAGGCACCAGAGGCTGCCCAGGCTAAGGCAGCTGTCCAAAGCTCAAATAAAGCACTCTGCTTCGGCCTCTATTCCTCGTGGGTCACCACGCACTCACAGAACTTGCAGAGCTTCTGGTCTGGGTGGGAGCACCTCAGAGGACTGTTCCCTAAGGAACAGCAGGCAACAAGACAGCAGGGGTAAAGACCCTGTGGACTGGCTCTTTGGTCAGATAAGGACTTGAAGGAGAGGAGCTCTGCGGACACTTAATGTAAATAATGGATGCAAAAGGAGTGATCAAGTATTTATTTGTACGCACTGTGGAGGGAGACTCTCATGTTTACAGTATTTCTAAATATTCAGTGACTACAATTTTTATTAAACTTTTATTAATGAAAAAAAAAGGTGTTTTTATTTTTACATGAACTCTTATACTTATCAATTCATTGAGTTGCAAAATGACTAATAATTGTATGTATTATTTGAAATTATAAAGCAAATACCTTTGGCGTTCATCAAATTCTCGTTGACATGCCAGCCTAGTTTTTATTAGTACAATATAACAAATGTAAATAAAACACTGCAAAGCAAAACACAAAAATAAAGTGGTATTTGTATAAGACTTACAATCTTTTTAAGAAAAGGTATATTATTTCATCATACAACATTATGACTTCCTAAAAAATGTTTTAACTTCTGTCTAATACTTGTAAAATACAATTATTCTGATGAAAATTAGGTAAAATATCCAAATAAACCATAAAATATTCTGACTAATGTCTGCAGAGAAATATGGCATAATGATGTTTTAAAATATTGTATAAATCTTTTATAATCCAAATCCTCCTTATTTAAAATTCACTATAAACAAATAAACTATTTCCAAAACCCTGCACATTATAAAAAGTAAATCAATTAAAATTATTTAAAATAACAATAGACAAAATTATTTTAAAAAAAATACAATAAATTATGAAAAATTAAATGGTTTTAAGATAGGCAAGTGCCTTAAATTTGTTCTCATTGTCCTGACCTTCTTATCAAATTTTGTAAAATATAGTTATGGTCTATTATTATATGTAATAGTATTCAGGCTCCAGCACCTCCGCGACCCGAGAGGGACAAGCGGTAGAAAATGGATGGATATATATATATATATATATATATATATATATATATATATATATATATACACACACACATACAGTATAAACTGTATATATACTGCCACCTAGTGGTAGACAGAGGTGCTATAACCTGATTGGTAAAAAGCACCTAGTAAATAAATAATAAAAAAGACTTAACGCCACTAGAGGGAGCTGAACTTGCAGAAATTGATAGAAGGTCAGAACACTGAGAACAAATTTGAGACGCTTTCTTACACACATTTGATTTAAATGTATAGTTTACTTGATAAATGATGTTTGTATATGGACGTTTGTATATGCATATACATGAATAATACTACTTCAGTTACTAAATAAGTAACTGAAGTAGTATTATCAATGATAACAGTAACTGAACAGTTTTTTCCCCTCGGCCATCAGGCACATGAACAATAACAAGATCTGATAGCTCAGTTACAGCTCATTTTTATTACCTATTCTGTGTTGTATGTGTTTTGTGTTGCACGATCGCACCAAGAAAAATTCCTAGTTTGTGAACCCGTTCTCAAACAATGGCAATAAAAACTATTCTGATTCTAATTCTGAATTGAACACATAAAATGTTGATCCTGCTTTAGAATAACTTTGATTCTTGAGAATGTTAAACACTACAAGTAAAAAAACGCATCAGTCAATTAACGAAAAAATAACAATAAATTAGTCAAAATAAGTGCCTCCCTTCATCTGCTTATATAAAAAACATCCCATCCTCTTCTTCTTCCTCCTCCTCATCATCACCATAAACGTTACAATTACACACTTTCCCGGCAGACATGTAAGGGCTAGTTCTCGAAAGGCATGCATCTTGGCTCATTTTCCTGAAAACAACAAAGCATCACCGCACCTGATTCAACATGACTCACAGATCACCTGACTACACCCAGTGAGCGTGATTATGGTGTCACCTAAAAACTTATTAAAGAATTTAAGTCACCGGCTCCCCTGACCTCCTTTCACAGAGAACCTGTTTGCATGTGTCTGCTTGTACCGTAAACATAGTCCTGTTTGCTCTGAATGGAACTTTGATTTCATTTCATCTTGAAAATAACTATGATGACCGGTTTCCATTCTATGATGGCAACGCAGTTAAAATGTTTGTATTAAAAAATCTAAACAAGAACCAACATCTAGTTGGTTATTTTCTTAACATGTCTCAACCAGTCAAAATGAGCCAACCAGCAGGCCACTACTTTGCTCTAAGTAAAAATTACTGCTGTCAAATGATTTTTTCAATCATATTAAATCACATGTTTGAATTTGGATGAATTATGATTACTCACAGTTTATGACTTATTTGCATAATGTAATGAATTTAAAAAAGACCCTTATATTTAGACACAAATGCAATTTTATCGTCAAAATGTCATCCAGAACCATTTTAGGTACCGATAAATGTTTTACTTGAACGCATGTCATTTATTTGCTCAAATCATGTTTAATATTCACTTTTAGATATATACGTTTTTTATTGAGTCCAGTCAGAGTCTCTTCACTAGTCTTCTCTGCAATGTTGTATGCATTGATCATTGATGGTATAACAATCCTTACAACATCTACCAACATATTCCAACCCATAAAACAGCCTTTCAGATATTGATTGATTGATTGATTGAGACTTTTATTAGTAGGTTGCACAGTGAAGTACATATTCCGTACAATTGACCACTAAATGGTAACACCCGAATAAGTTTTTCAACTTGTTTAAGTCGGGGTCCACTTAAATTGATTCATGATACAGATATATACTATCATATGTACTATCATCATAATATAGTCATCACACAAGATAATCATCAGGGTGTATACATTGAATTATTTACAATTCGGGGTGTGGAGAGGGGTGGGGGTTAGGTTTGGTTGTTATCATCAGTCATCAACAATTGAGAACAGAGAAATGGATATTGAAACAGTGTAGGTCTGACTTGGTAGGATATGGACAGCGAGTAGTGGACATAGAGAGAGAGAGAGAGATCAGAAGGCATAAGAAAAATATCTACATTTGATTGTTTACATTTGATTATTAACAATCCGGGGAAGGTGTTAGTTTAGGGTTGAAATTGCCTGGAGGTGTACTATTATTGCGGTTTTGAAGAAGGATAGAGATGCCCTTTCTTTTATACCTGTTGGGAGCGCATTCCACATTGATGTGGCATAGAAAGAGAATGAGTTAAGACCTTTGTTAGATCGGAATCTGGGTTTAACGTGGTTAGTGGAGCTCCCCCTGGTGTTGTGGTTATGGCGGTCATTTACGTTAAGGAAGTAGTTTGACATGTACTTCGGTATCAGGGAGGTGTAGCGGATTTTATAGACTAGGCTCAGTGCAAGTTGTTTTACTCTGTCCTCCACCCTGAGCCAGCCCACTTTGGAGAAGTGGGTAGGAGTGAGGTGGGATCTGGGGTGGAGGTCTAGAAGTAATCTGACTAGCTTGTTCTGGGATGTTTGGAGTTTAGATTTGAGGGTTTTGGAGGTGCTAGGTTACCAGGAGGTGCATGCGTAATCGAAAATCGATAACCTGCCGTTAAGGTAAAGCCAAAATAATTGTGTGATCAACCTGCGTATATACATGACTAATGTGATAATATTTGTGATTAATCACATAACATACCTGCCAACTTTTGAAATCAGAAAAACCTAGTAGCCAGGGTCCAGGGGCCGCAGGCCCCGGTAGGTCCAGGACAAAGTCCTAGTGGGGGGTTCAGGTTCGCCCCCCGACGCAAAATGATTATTAGCATTCAGACAGGTTAAAATGTTGCTAAAACCATCACTTTTCTATCAGTCACAGTGACTTTTCAAAACAAAAATATTACAGCAAAAATCATATGGGTTGATTGACATGTTTATTCTGTAAGCTAACTTCAATAGTTTGAAATTATTTTGACAGTTAATGCCAGTTATCCTGTCAACCTTTCACAAGACTTCAATTTGTTAATTGAAAGTATAAACAGTATAAACACTTTTTACAGTAAACAAATGGTAAAACAGTACTAAACAATTCCATAAAAAAAAAAATTGGTGTCATTATTAACTTTCTGTCCAAGCTTGTATAATCTACTGCCTTGTTCAATTGTAAAAAATATTCTGTGCCTAAAATTCACATTTCTATCACAATTATCATACTGTAAACATGGTAAGCTAACTTCATTAAAATTAATAGTCCTGTCAATAGCATGGAATTACAATTCAAATGTAGTTTTTTGTAAGCCTTTCAAAAGAATTCAAAATATGAAAAATTAATGAAAATTAATTTAAGCCATCAGACACTTGAAAAGTGGCACATCACATCTCTAATGTAATCATTTGAACTTTTCAACAGAAATAGCACTGCAAAAATATTAAGGACATACTTCTGTATTTTGGTAGTTATGCTGTCAACATTTAACAAGATTTCTTCAACTTGGACTTGAAAGCATAAATAGTATAAACACTTTTAACAGTATAACAGTACTAAACAATTCCAATAGATAACATTGGTGTCATTACCTTTTTGTGGCTAAAATCCGAAAAACGTTGAAAGTTTTCCACTTGTATCGCTAGCAACGGCATTAGACTTGTGTTCTTTTGTCCCAACGTGGTCTTTTACATCGCTAATTCCTCCGTGTCCGATCGAAAAATCTTGTCTGCACAAGGTGCAATTTGCGTAGTTTTCACCCTTTTTGGAACGGATAATTATTCCCGGATAGGCTTTTGAATATTCTTCATGGAATGACTGCAGTTTTCTTTTCGGTTTAAGACTCGTTTGCGATTTTTCTCCGGCTGATTCCATGATCGTTCGCTCGTTTGGAAACAACGGCAACAGGTGCCTCGTGCTTGGCAGCGGTGCTATAAATAGCCTCGCGCATTTAAAAAAAAAAAAAAATTTTTAATTAATGAAAAACCGTATTTTTTATCACTGCAACCGTAACCCGGAATAGGTTGATGAAAACCGTACTAATTACGGGAAAACCGGAGTAGTTGGCAGGTTTGACATAAGTTAAATTGTTATATTTGAATATTTGTCAACACTAGTAAAAATACAACAAAATAAAGAAAATAGATATTAATAAAAATTTAAATATGTATTTAAATTATTGGGCAGCACGGTGGAGGAGGGGTTAGTGGGTCTGCCTCACAATACGAAGGTCCTGGGTTCGATCCTGCGCTCGTAATGTGTGGAGTTTGCATGTTCTCCCCGTGACTGCGTGGGTTCCCTCCGGGTACTTCCTCCCACCTCCAAAGACATGCACCTGAGGATAGGTTGATTGACAACACTAAATTGGCCCTAGTGTGTGAATGTGAGTGTGAATGTTGTCTGTCTATCTGTGTTGGCCCTGCGATGAGGTGACGACTTGTCCAGGGTGTACCCCGCCTTCCGCCTGATTGTAGCTGAGATAGGCTACAGCGCCCCCCGCAACCCTGAAGGGAATAAGCGGTAGAAAATGGATGGATGGATAGATAAATTATTGACTAATATCCCATCCATCCATCCATCCATTTTCTACCACTTGTCCCTTACGGGGTTGCGGGGGGTGCTGGAGCCTATCCCAGCTGCACACGGGCGGAAAGCGGGGTACACCCTGGACAAGTTGCCACCTCATCGCAGGGCAATTGCCACATAATACAATGCCATATAAATATATAAATTAATGCTAACGAACTAATATAAAACTAATACAAACACACACACACACACACACACACACACACACACACACACACACACACACACACACACACGCACACACACACACACACGCACACACGCACACATATATAGATGCATACATATATATATATATATATATATATATATATATATACACATATGTACATACATATACATACATGCAAATACATTCATACATACATATATACACATATACAGCTATATGTATTAGGGGTGTAACGGTACACAAAAATTTCGGTTCGGTACGTACCTCGGTTCCACGTTTGGACTCATTGTACACTCTTGTTTGTCACCATAGCAACCATTAGTTTTCACCTGTCACGTCACGCACCTGTTTCACGTTTTGAGTCACGCACCTGTTTTCGTTAATCATGTCTGTGTTATTTAAGCTTTTCATTTTCTGTTGTTCGTCCTGACGACACCCCGCATTTATGCTCCTGCACACTCTCCACACCCTGATGACCCTTGCTACTCTTTTTTTCATGCCGGTTCCATGGCAAGTAAGTTTTTGTTTATTAAGCCACAGTTAGTGTTTTGTTTAATTGTTCAGTTTCTGCCAATGTGCAAGTTTTGTGTTTATAGTCTAGTTTTGTACCTCCGCCCCTGTGCGCGCTTTTCGTTTATTCCTTTTTTGATAGTTTAAATAAATCATGTACGCACCTTCAAGCCTTGACCAGTCCAGTTCATTTGCACCACGGGAGAACAAACCACGTCATAGTCCAAGTCATGACAGATGTCGTCAGCTAAAAAGTTCTCCCGCAAGACATTTGGACAATTTTGACGAGGGAACATGGGCGGTCCTGCGCGCGATGGAGGAGGAAACGCTGCGCTACTCCTCCGTGGAGCGCAGAGATCTCATGTGGGGTCCGACCGGCAAACTGGTGCCGATCAGCTCCGTTTGGCCCGGGGACGTTGGCGCGTCATCCCAGCCACGGAAGCGCCGCCAAAGGCGAGGGACGCCAGGAAGGACATCCGCGAGCCAGCGGGACACGCCGCTCCCACAAGCCCCGCCCCCTCCGGGCGGAAGCAAGCAACAGTCTGCCCGGCTTCCCCAGGATGACATCACAGCCCATCCATCCATTTTCTACCGCTTATTCCCTTTTGGGGTCGCGGGGGGAGCTGGAGCCTATCTCAGCTACAATCGGGCGGAAGGCGGGGTACACCCTGGACAAGTCGCCACCTCATCGCAGGACATCACAGCCCAGGATTTTTTTTTCAACTCTTTTTCTTTTGAACACCCGCCTCCAACAAAAGACACTAATGGCATGACTTTGATAAATCATTATCAAAACATGTTTTTAGAAATCAGGTCTAATCAGTCCAAGCCACGTTCCAAATTTCATGCCCCGCCCCCCAAGACTCAAGTCCCGCCCCCGTCACAATTTTTTCCTTTTTTCCGCCCACACAACCCCAGGTGGGGGATAAAAAAAAAAACATTGTTGACAACTTAAAGGGGAAATTTCAGCCCTCCTCCAGACCTCCCTCCGCCCACCCCTAGAGAGAGTTCCAGACCGCAGGGAGCGCGTCTGGTATCCGCCCCTTGAGGGGGGGGCTGGGGTCGGGAGCTGTGTTGGTGGGGTGGCTCGGCATCACCATGCCAAGCCACAGCCTCCAGCACGGCCGCCACCACCAGTCTTCCGACCTGTCAAGCCACAGCCTCCAGCACGACCGCCCTCACCAGTCTTCCGACCCGTCAAGCCACAGCCTCCAGCACGACCGCCCTCACCAGTCTTCCGACCTGCCAAGCCGCAACCCCCAGCTAGGCCACCTCCACCTGCTCCAAGGCTAGCACCACGGCTAGCTGCTCCAAGGCTAGCACCTGTAGCTGCTCCAAGGCTAGCACATGTAGCTGCTCCACGGCTAGCACCTGTAGCTGCTCCACGGCTAGCACCTGTAGCTGCTCCACGGCTAGCACCAGACCCTCCACGCCAAGACCAAGACCCTCCACGCCAAGACCAAGACCCTCCACGCCAAGACCAAGACCCTCCACGCCAAGTCCAAGACCAAGACCCTCCACGCCAAGTCCAAGACCAAGACCCTCCACGCCAAGTCCAAGACCAAGACCTACCACGCCAAGTGCCGCCAGTCGCAGCTCCAAGACGCCAAGTGCCGCCAGTCGCAGCTCCAAGACGCCAAGTGCCGCCAGTCGCAGCTCCACGACGCCAAGTTCCGCCAGTCGCAGCTCCACGACGCCAAGTGCCGCCAGTCGCAGCTCCACGACGCCAAGTGCCGCCATGCCAAGACCAAGACCCGCCATGCCAAGACCAAGACCCGCCATGCCAAGACCAAGACCCACACCAAGACCCACACCAAGACCAAGACCAAGACCCACACCAAGACCCACACCAAGACCAAGACCAAGATCAAGACCCACACCAAGACCAAGACCCACACCAAGACCAAGACCCGCCATGCCAAGACCCACACCAAGACCAAGACCAAGACCCACGCCGAGCTTCGCCGCTGGACGCGTCACGCCGAGCTTCGCCGCTGGACGCGTCACGCCGAGCTTTGCCGCCTGACTTGCTACGCCGAGCTGCCACGCCTGCCAAGTTGACGACGCGCCTGCCTCCTCGTCGGCTACGGATATGGCCGCTACCTGGTCGCCCGCCACGCCAAGTGCGCCCACCTCCCAGTCGGCCACGAATGTGGCCAATCCCTGGGCGCCCGCCTCGCCTGCTGCAGCGGCGTTCCACTCGCCGCCGCCACTTGACTTTGCCTCGGTGGATTCGGGGCCACTTGGGCTGGCGACCCACCGCCATGTCCCCCTCCCGCCCTCCCATGACTTTTGTTAAGTTTTTTCTTGGACATCTGGTATCTGTCCTTAAGGGAGGGGCTCTGTCATGTCTGTGTAATCATGTTTTGTCTTAGTCATGTTTTGTTTAGTTTCTGGCTTTTCACTCCCTTGTCTTGTTTGCATGATTACCCATTAGTTTCACCTGTTCCACGTTTGGACTCATTGTACACTCTTGTTTGTCACCATAGCAACCATTAGTTTTCACCTGTCACGTCACGCACCTGTTTCACGTTTTGAGTCAAGCACCTGTTTTCGTTAATCATGTCTGTGTTATTTAAGCTTTTAATTTTCTGTTGTTCGTCCTGACGCCACCCCACATTTATGCTCGACACATTTCTAACTCCTTTTCATGTCCATCGTTCACGCTGCTCCTTTTTTGTCCATGCCAAGTAAGTTTTCTTTATTCAAGCCATAGTTTGCAAGTTTTGTTTAATTGTTCATAGTTTCTGCCCTTGTGCAAGTTTTGTGTTTATAGTCAAGTTTTGTACTTCCGCCCTTGTGCGCGCTTTTCGTTTATTCCTTTTTTTTGATAGTATTAATAAATCATGTACCTTCATTCCCGTCTCGCCCGAGCCAACTTTCCGTTGCATCCCGGAAAAGCACACACCCAAGACCAAGTCTTGACACATTTAACCTTTAAGCTTTTTTATTTCACTTTTGTTATGTTTTTGTTTATTTTAAAAGTATTTTTAGAATGTGCCGTGGGCCTTTAAAACATTAGCTGTGGGCCGCAAATGAAATTGACACCTCTGCTATAGTTAATAAAAAATTAAATCTGATAAATCTATGGATAAAAAGCAGAGCCTGGCGACGCATGCGCGTTCATCATAACTCTCTCGCTCTCTCTGTCTCTGCCCCTCCCTCACGAATGCTGCTGCGCGCACAATTTGTTTTGTTTTTAACCCCTTCTTAAACCCTGAACGTACATTAAAAATACACGCAACCCTAACTCAAAATGCCGGACATTTGAGGCATTTAAGAAACTCCGTCCTGACAGCTCCGCAAAAGAGGACATGTCCGTTGAAAAGAGGACGTATGGTTATGGCGTTAGCTGCTAGCATGTCGTGTGTTGTGCCTCGGTGTGCATTGTTTACACAACGTGCGTTACGCTACTTAATATGTCCGTGTGGAAACTCGTTCGGTAAACCTCCGAACCGAACCGGAAGCCCCGTACCGAAACGGTTCAATACAAATACACGTACCGTTACACCTCTAATATGTATACATATATAGTCGAGGTTACTGTGGTTTATCCGTTAAACAGTGCTCAATACTGGGGTAGAGTGGAATATTCGTTAGGTCAGGAAAAAAAAACAAAGGCTAATTCATCCCTATAAGCCTGTTTCGCAGGTTTAAACTGCCCAGAAGAGCAGGGAAACCTGCGAAACAGGCTTGTAGGGATGAATTAGCCTCCGTGTTTTTTCTTGACCTAACGTATGTACACATATATACACATATATATATATACAGTATTTATATACATATATATATATATATATATATATATATATATATATATATATATATATATATATATATATATATATATAAATATATACATACATATATATTGTAAGTGTCGTTGAAACTTACACTTAATAATTTTGTTTTAAGGGTTAATATTTTTTGTTGAAAATGATTATGGTTGTGAATTCATGTTACATTTTTTGTAAATAAGACACATTTTGTTTACTATAAAAAGGGCAATTTATTTCCTTTGTTACAACGCTATTCTCGCGAGGTTTTGGTTTAGTATTGGAAGTTGCAAGACCTGCATTCGCCCAGACATGCAAAGGACTTTGAGCGAGCCATCAGCAGCAGCAAGAACATTTAGCTAGCTGAACAAGGTATTTTGTCATATTGTGTCAAATTGTTCTGTATATTTGTAAAGTACATTGATTTAATTATTGTACGCTCATTTAGTATGCACAAGACTGAAATATTTGCTGCCCAAGAACCTCCGAAGTGGCAGGCGGCCACGAGGTAGCTATTTTGTTTAGCACTTTATTTGCCTGTGACTGAACTATGTCTAAAGCATTGTATTTCATGTCTTGTCCTGTAGTTTTCACGGCATAAACCCAAGTAAAGAGCCCGTCTTTAAGAAGCCGTGCCTGTGTTGTCATTTCGGAGCCACATATATATAAATCTGGTGTTCGTAACCATGAGCTGAAACTCCTCGGCCTAGTCGACCAGCTTAGCTCTGTTGCGGTTTGTCCCTTTGCTCTCGATGGTGAATAGTGCATCTTCAGGGCCTATTTGCACATCAAAGTCTCTTGTGACACCCAGAAGGCTGTGAGCTGGAATGTTTACTGTGGTATCTTTTAGGTCTTCAAAGAAATGGTCATCAGCGACAATAGTCTGACTGTAACATGCTACGATGGTGCTTTGTGGGTTTCAATGAAAATGGGCAACAAGCTTCGGGCCGGCGGGAATATCTTGACTACAGATTTAAATTTTCAGCAGCACAAGCCCATTGTTAAATGCCGACACCACCTGTTGTGGAGCCTTGGGAGTTTGGCCATGCTGATGATTTGATGAAATGTTAACCATCACTTGATTTTTGGTCAATTTGGATGCCTGGATGGTATAATCGATCGATGCTCTTAGGTACCCAGGATGTCGATATTATGCTGTCTAGCACAGTTGACAAGTTCAGACAGTCTGCCGTTTTTGGGCAGGGTGCAAGCTTTGAATGAGCTGACCGAAGTAAGTTGTCCAGTCATTAATGCCATTATTTGGCATGAAAAAGGAGGGGGGACCTTTAGGAGCATGGACTGGAACCCTGGAGTGTTTTTTGGTTTTCGAGTGCATCCTTTCATTTGCTGGGTCTGAATGCAGTTCGCAAAGCCTGCATTCAGGTTTCTTCTAGGAATTTCTTTCTGCTCGGGGCCTTGCCTATCCAGGCTATTAGACGTCCTCTGCCCAGTGTGCATGTTGGCCGTTGGCTCGTTAGGAGCTCATCCGCCCTTGGACAGGTTTTGCTTTTTGTCCTGCAGGGTGACACACCACCCTCACCAGTGTAAAATTTTGTGAGAGGACCTGGTTGAGACGCAGACTACCCGTCTATGCGGCAGGTTGTACGGGCCTACAATGTTACCAGTACTTAACATACGTATTTTATTCAAGACAGACATATTGCTTCCCAGAGGAAACTCTTAATGTAGTTCTTTACAAATTAATGCACAACAAGTACAATTTATATCTGATCTAAAAAGAACATTATACAAAATTAACATACAGAATTTTGCTAAGAGTAAGATGCAGTCTATGCAGTGTCATTTCAAAGTACTAGTTTTTGATGAAATAAAATAAAAACTGGTTTTGAATTATCTGTCATTTATATTCATTGTCTTTCTTTAAAAAGTAAGAAAACAATCAGAAAACATTTTTAATACTTGTTTTTAGATAAAGCACTTACTATTATCTTACAATTTATACGTTTTGATTAATATCTTATTTTTAAAAGTTAATACAAATTGTTATTACTGCATATTTATATAACCTTGTATTTATTCAGGCACAGTATGGCAATTGAGGACAAATTCTCATTTGCATTGCTGATCCTGATCACCAGCTATTAAATATTAAACGTCGTACAACTAAGTTACCTATTTTCTATCAATAATTAAAATACCAGATGTGAAATCAAAAATATGTAACAGTCACATCGCCACATGGTGCTTAAAATACTGTGGCTTCACAACATTGCATTTGTTTTTTCAAAGGCTACTTTACAAAACCCAAAACCAGTGAAGTTGGCACGTTGTGTAAATTGTTAATGAAAACAAAATACAATGATTTGCAAATCCTTTTCGACCTATGTTCAATTGAATAGACTGCAAAGACAAGATAATTCACGTTCGAACTGGAAAATGTTGTTATTTTTTGCAAATATTAGCTCATTTGGAATTTGATGACTGCAACATGTTTCAAAAAAGCTGGCACAAGTGGCAAAAAAGACTGAGAAAGTTGAGGAATTATCATCAAACACTTATTTGGAACATCCCACAGGTGAACAGGCTAATTGGGAACAGGTGGGTGCCATGGTTGTGTATAAAAGCAGCTTCCATGAAATGCTCAGTCATTCACAAACAAGGCTGGAGCGAGGGTCACCACTTTGTGAACAAATGCGTGAGCAAATTGTCCAACAGTTTAAGAACAACATTTCTCAATGAGCTATTGCAAGGAATTTCATCAAAAGGTTCAGGAGAATCTGGAGAAATCACTGCACAGAAGCGATGATATTACGGACCTTTGATCCCTCAGGCGGACTGCATCAAAAAGCGACATCAGTGTGTAAAGGATATAGGGATGATGTTTTTTAAGAAATTATCGATTTCGATGCCATTATCGAATTCTCTTATCGAACCGATTCCTTATCGATTCTCTTATCGAATCCAGATAGGTTGTTGTATATGGAAAAAAACACACAATATTTGGTTTAACAAAAGCTCACTTTTATTTTTTTAAGAAAAAAATTAAATTAAATAAAAAAATAAATATTGACTGTTGTCACCCCCCCAAAAGTTAAATAAATAAATAAATATTGACTGTTAGTGCCCCTTTAAGTGGGCCACCTAAGAAAAATACATGCGTTCATTTGTATTGTACAGCACTTTACATTTGAAACAAATCTCAGAGTAATGGTGGTTTTTACTTTTTGCTCAATTACATGTCAGCAAAATACAATTATTAAACTACTTGTATTCGTCTGTGTTCACCAAGTAGAAGGGGAGGAGATTTTTCATCATCATTCTCGTTAGCTTGCGAGTAATGTTGTTACTCTCCTCCTCACTCATCTTGCTGCTCTCTGCGTTATACCTCGCTATGGTAAATGAGTTAACGCTCTGTGCTACAGAGCAAACACTGCCCTGGTCACTCTGGCTGTCATGAATGTCATCATCTGAAATAGGATAACGTTAACATTATCTTAATTCACATCTTGCAAGCACTAGTTTATTAGACAGACCCGCAAACTCTGGAGTGGTGTAGGCTACAAGATACCGTTAACGTTATCGGACACATACAAAAAGGCTAACGTTAAAGTTACCGTTAGCCACTGACTATGCTTAGGTAACGTTAGTCTAGCTAACATTACTGCAGCCTTGGTTGACATAAGCGGTAACGTTATTTTAGCCTAAAGGCTACAAGTGAGCAGATATGGAAATTAACCGGCAACAGTTAACGTTAGTTACTCACCGGCACTATCACTGGGACTACAGGTTGAAGAAGAGGAAGAGGGGCGTGCTTCGACATCTCTGCCGCTGCTTCTCCTCGTGTCGAAGACACGACACGTTTCTCTAACCTTCAGGTTATGTACGGCCTGAACATGTTTCAACATGTTTGTTATACTGCTCCCCTTACAGGAAAGCGAAGCCTGGCAATAATTGCAGGTAGCCGTTTCCTCGTTGTATTTCTTAGTAAAGTGAAGCCAAGCCTTGGAGCGTTTTTTCCGGTCCATTGTTGTTGCTGCTTCTGTATCTGCCGCCGAATAACTGAGCTACGTCATTTCCTGTGACACGGGATTCGTCCCCAACGATTCGAATAAAGAACCAAATCTTTTTCTTTACTATAGTGGCTTCGATAACGGGAACCGTTTCTCAAAAAGAGTCTACCCCAGGGCAGCTGTTGCTATGAAAGTAGCTTACCACCACCAGGTGTGAATGAATGATGGGTTCTACATGTAAAGCGACTTTGGGTACTTAGAAA